>NW_026866607.1:0-50000 GCF_026571515.1 Ruditapes philippinarum
CCCTTTAAAATTTGCACATTTTTATGTCACCAGGTAGTATTGTATTGTGTTTTCGGGGAAGTTAGAGCTCAGGTTTTTTGTATGTTTTATTAATGTATGTCTGTTATTAAAAAATATACAATTAAAAAAACTGAACTTGAATTTCAGTTGGAAAAACTGATACCAGACCAGATCATAAGTGGTAAAAGTAAATAGAACACTAGTGTGTCATACTGAATCTTTTATAAACCTTACAAAGGTTTTTTAGGTGCAATGCACACCAAAAAAATGTCTAATGGTCATTTCATGTACATTGCTTATGATTTGTCAGTCATGTTTTGAATAATTCATTTTTGCACAAACACTTGAAAGAATGTTTCTATCATGTTTACATTGTTTTAGATATTTTGTTTTTTTTTTCAGGTGATTATGGATCAGACTGTATAAAGGTAAAAAATGTTATTGGGACCAAAGTGACAGTCTGGTAAGGTCCCATTTAAGTCGTGCCTCCTGTTCCCCAGATTTCCCCTATGAAATACAAGAAGAATTCCTAGAGAAAGGTTACCGATACACCGTTTGTTTTTTAACAAGTTGTTCCCTACATTATAATGTATATTAACTTTGTCATTATCACCCAAAAAATTTAATTTTGGGGGGGGGGGGTATATAGGAGTCACACGGTGGTTGGTCATTTGGTCGGTCCCAGCGGTCCGTTGCATTTTCCTTGTCCCGGCAGAAAACTTGAAACTAATAGTTGGAATTTTCAATATACCTTATACAATGGTCAAGCACATTGAGAGGGAAGTGCAGTGCCAGCAAGAACCATCAAACTCCATCTTGACTAATTACAGGAGTTATTGCCCCTTTGTTTACTTTTCCTTTCCGGAGCAAACTTGAAAAACTACTGGTTGAAATTCGAAAAAACTTCATACAATTGTCAAGCGCAATAAGAGGAAGATGCAGTGCCAAGAACCATAAACTCTATCTAAAGTAATTACAGAGTTATTGCCCTTTGTATTTTTCCTTGCTTTCTTTTATGTCCGAGCATAACTCTTGAAGACTAAGGTTGGAAAATTTCAATATAACTACATACAATGGTCAAGCAGTATTAGAGTTAAAAGTACAGTGCACAAGAAACCATCAAACTCCATTTTGATAATTACAGATTTACTGCCCCTTTGTTTTCTTTTCCTTGTCCGGAGCATAACTTTGAAAACTACTTGTTGGAATTGAAAACAACTTCATCAAATGGTCAAGCAAAATAAAGGGGAAGTACCCATGACAAGAACCATAAACTCCCATTGACTAAATTAAAGAGTTTAATTGCCTTTCTAGTTATTTTCCATTGCTTTTTTGTCCCCGGAACCCCATAAACTTGAAGATAATGGTTGGAATTCAATGTTACTTCATAACAATGGTCAAGCACATTGAGAGGAAGTGCAGTGCATGAGAACCATAACTCATCTGACTATTGACAGAGTTATTGCCCTTTTGTTACTTTTCCATTGCTTTTTTTTGTCCAGAGCATTTAACTTGAAAACTACTAGTTGGAATTCAAAACTATTTCATACAATGGTCAAAGTAATTGAGAGGAAGTGGGCAGTGCACAGAAACCATAACTCTTTTTTGACTAATTTAAAGTTTTTTGCCCTTACTTACTTTTTAATTGTCCAGTGGCATAACCTGAAAATTAATGGTTGGGAATTTAATTTTGAAAACTTTATACAATGGGTCAATCGGCAGTGAGATGAAGTGCAGTGCACAAGAACATAACTCTATTTGGCTAAATTACAGTTATTGCCTTTGTTACTTTTTTTGTCCAGTGCATAACTTGAAAAACGTAGTATTGGAAAATTCAATACAACTTCATACAATGGTCAACCCAATGAGAGGAAGTGCAGGTGTTACGAGAAAACCATAACTCACAATCTTCAGTATGTTATAGAGTTTATTGCCATTTGTTCCCTTTTCCTTGTTTTCTGGGACTTATCATACAGATAATCCAATAAAACTTCAACAATGGCCAACCTATTTTTCCACCTATACAGTTCAAAAATTGCCATAGTGGACCACTGTATTCAGTGATTCCTGTATTTATGACCATTTCGAGTCCACCCAAACGATTTGCGGTTTAATAAAGTTGCCAAACTGTATTAAGCACTCACTGTGTTACGTAACTACAATGTTTGTCGGTCCGGAAGGTATATATCACTGTTCTTTACTTCCTGTCTGGTTAAAGGAAATGTTGGAAACAAAGAAAAAATGTACATTGTACAATATTTCTGACATTATTTTTATTAAAGTTTTATAGGCACTAAATGTTTTAATAATCCATTCAACAATTTCAAAATATTTCAAATACGTGTAAATTGTACATATATACAATACTTTAACCACTGTTATCTACTCACTAATACTGCCTTTACCCAAACATAAATGTTTTTTTAACCCTGACATGTATATGCTCAAATAATATTATGGAACTTTTTGATAATGTTTGGATGTTTGACAGTAAACCTGTATTTAAAGACTCCCTGTCTGATGTGACCTTAAGAAAGTACGGTTGTAAGACAGTTTTGACTGTATATCTCTTTGAGCTGCTTGAGTGGTTCTCTTGATTCCATGATCACATGTTTGTCTTGCTCAGACTATGAGTAGATACCAACTTATTGACACTTCATTTTAAAGTCAATGGTTTGAGCAAGATAATTTTTTTCTATTTATAATTGTACTTATATCAAATACTTATTAAGCCGACATTCAGAATCCAGTTTTAAGATCTCCCAACTTAAAAGGTGAAAGTCATAATTCAAGGTCAATGGTTGGTGCCTGCTCTTAACATTCAGGGGAGCAGTGGCCTAGTGGTTAAGGTGTCTGCCTCTCAACCCAGAGATCATGGGTTCAAGCCCTACTTGGGTCATGACCATGTTCTTCATACACTGGTATGGCAACAGAACTGGTTGGTTTCTGGAAGCGGACTGGAAAGTGATTAATATAAGTTGCAAGAACATGTTTCGCAATCGAGCTAAAATAAATATGTTTAAACCAAACATTCAGAATCCAGTTTTAATATGACCGACTTAAAAGTCAGAGTTCAAAGTTTTGAGGCTTTATATCATTAACCACTTGAGGATGACTTGTGTTACATTGGTGAGAAGTTTGTTTCTTTGAAACAATAGGTCACAGAACTCAGGTTTCAGACAACCCACTTTATAAAATTTAGCTTCAGGTATACATAACCCTTCCTTTGCCACTTTCTTTTTTATGCCCCCGCCATGGGGGCATATAGTGTACCCTGTTCCTTCATTCCGTACTTCCGTCGTTCCGTCATAATCAGTTTCCGTTCATTATCTTGTACGGTTTTATGCAACATTACTTCAAATTTGACATATGGTACGGCCAAAGGCTTATGCGCATGTCAGTTCGATTTTGTCATGGTTTTTGACGTTTTTTTGGCATGTTATAGTCCTTTCACTTTTGAATAATATGAACCTTTAACTTTTGAAAAAAAAAAAAGGAAATTTTCAGTTCCCCATTTCATTATCTCCCCAACAGTTGTACATATTCAACTCAAATTAAGATATGGACTATGTCATAAATGCATTGCTGTCAATTTCTGATTTGGTCATTGTTTGATGCATTAGCTGACAAGTTATCCCTTAAAACTTGGAAAAAAAATCAGAAATTTTAAGTTTACCGTTCATATCTCCCCACTGGTTGACACAATTCAACTCACAATTTTTACATACAGATACATCTTAAGAAATAAGCTGTTCAAGTTTGAATTTGGGTTGTGGTTCAATGATTTTGGACAAAGTATCTTTCTTGATGTTGGAAAAATTTGATTTTCGTTCAGCACTATCTGTTTTTGTGGAATGTATATTGCATTATTTTGGCTACAATATGCAATAGTGCCTTGAACTTTGTACAAAATGGTTTGTGTAACATTTAATATTTTAAGGCTATATTGAACTTTAAATTGAAAAAAATATTTTTGTGCAAAATTTGGAACTAAATAAAAATCTGAAATTTTTGCTGCATGCGGGGGCATCCATGGCTTGACAACACATTTCTAGTTTTTTGTCTATTTGGAAGAAAAAATGCAGCTATTATGATATCTGCAGTGTTATTGTTGTTGTTATCATGCAAAAAGCTTTAATGTAAACCTTTACCCAAACAGTTCTAAAGGTATCTATATTAAACTTGCTTATGGAATACTTGCTTATCATGACAAAAAGCAGTTCTAAGATAAGGGGAATAATTTTGAAAGCTATATTTTTGGAGATATGCCCCCTTTTTTCCTCTGCCTTTTTGAAGAAAAAAGGGGGATATAGAAAAAGGCTCTGTCCATCCTGTCAAATTTTCGTGTGGTCAAATTTTCGTGTCCGGTCCGTAAGTACATATATGTCATTTATCATTGGAATTGAAAATAACTTGGCACAAATGTTTGTTTATATAAGATTATGTGTCATGCACAATAACAGGACCTACCTCCAGTCAAGGGTCACACTTGGTTGATAAAAGTCAAACATGTTCTATTTGAGAGGTTATATGTTGTGTCCCGGTTCATACGTCACTAATCCATGAAGAGATGCGAAAATACTTGGCACAAATGTTCACAATAAATATGATGTTGCAATGCACAAAAACAGTTGCCTACGTTGGAGGTCAAAGACTTTACATTTAGTCTGTTATGGTAATATTTTGTGTTCCGGTCCATAAGCTTCTTTATTATTTCACTATATTTCTTTAATGAATTTTATTGTTACTTGCATGTGCGATCTAGCATTATCAAAATTTTGTTACTGAAAGTCCAGATCCCATACCTAAATCTTTTTTGAATAGCACAATTTTGTGCTTCATGTAAAAAACTTCCCTTAGGCGGGGAGAGTTGGTTATCCCTGTTACAATTCTAGTTTTAACATTTTTGTCATAGGGATATTTTAACAGACCATTAGTTTTAACACCATAGTGCTGTTTGTTGATGCAGGTCACTTCTACAGTCTATTTGGTTGATGGTCGTTTTTATTCCAGCATACTTTCAAATTAGGCTACTGACAACTTTGTTTATATTTGTTTTAATGAAATGAATCCATTGTTTATGTTAATTCACTCAATTGTTAGGGGGAAGTCAAAGGGTTTCAGGCATTGAAATTACCAAGAGACACCTATTTAAAGCGAAGAAAATGTTAAAATAAAAAAATGAACACAATTTTTTTTCATCATAGGCTTTAGCCTACTTTCATATTATAGACTGATTCCTGGGAGGTAGTTATTTCTCATAATTCCATAATAGATCTACTTCTGGGAATCACTTTGAACAACAATAGACTTCCACTTCCATTCAATCGGTCTCAATTAATTATATTTACCTGTTTTAATTTTTGTGCTGGGATTAGTTGTCTAAAACTGACTTTCAAAAAAAAAAAGTACCTTTAGTTTCAAGTTTTAATTTTTATGTGTTTTCTTATTACTTATTTATAACCTATTGACAGAACAGACCTTGTGATAAATTATATGTAATTGTGCCGAGACTATTCAAAGAAGTACATTTAGTGTTAAGTAAGAACATTTAAGTAGTACTTTAAGTTAGTGTAGTAGTCTGTGGTATTAATTTAGATCTTTTGTACAGTTTATGATCTTTGTACATTATGATCTTTATGTGGTTTTGATCTTTGAGTACAGTTATGATTCTTTTGAAGTAGTTTTAGTGATTCTTTGGACATTATTTGATTCTTTTGATATGGTTTTATGATCTTTGGTTACAGTTTCATTTATGGCTCTTTGATGTAGTTTATGGCTTCGGTGCTGGTTATGATATTTTTTCAGGTTTTTAGGTAGGCACTTCCACAGTTAATTTCAAGTTTCTGCCTTTCAATGTCCTACAAGCAATACGTCTAATAAATTCTGATACCAAACTACACCCAACCTGGAAAAAGAAAACACTTTTGTTTGAGAACATATTATGACATTAAGATTGCAAATCTACAAAAAATTATTCCCATCTGCAACATAGGCAAGGCAGGTCACAAAAAGTTGCAATTCATTCCTTTGAAGGGCCCCAAAAATCTCCAGTTGGCACGAGACCCAAAAAACAACATTTCGACCCCTCTGGCAAAAAATATCTGCAAATATACAGGCTAACAAGGAACACCGTTCTCTGCTTTTAGCAACTCCCTATTCATGCAAAAATATCACAAAGAAACTAGTCCTCAAAACCTTGTTAGAATTTTTGCTTACTGCCCTAAAAATTTGCTACCCCCCTGTTAAAATGACTTCTTTTTTACCCGTTGCATGCTTTTTAAAAGCAATGTTTACAAAAAAAATGGCTGGCCTTGACATTACTTTTAATCAACAGCATGTGATTTCTAGGCCATGTTTTCGAATTTGCCATTGATCATTATTAGGATGTCACAAAAACAAATTTTTATGCTGAAAATGCAAAATTTTTAAAGACAAACCAGTCATTTAAATCCAGAATTTCCTATATCCAAGAAATTTTCCTCCCTGGCCAAATTCTAAAGCTGTGGCTTTACATTACTGTGGGTGTGCACCCTTTAAGTCAACTTCCAATTTGGGTGTCACCATCCCTCGCCTTTTAATGATCAATATGGTGCATAGTGCACTAGAAGTGTACAAAGGCTGGGAAGTTTATTGTGAACCTCAACAGTAGTTACTTTGGTAAACTGCTTGTTGCCCAGGAAAAGATGTTGGTAGCTGGGAACATTTGCTGGGTTGTTTATTCAATCTGGCTTATTGCTTGTGATCCAGAGTTTTGAAAACTACCTATAACACCACCAAAAACCATATTAAGATTTGAAAAATTTTTTAATGTGTTAGAAAAATTATAAATGTTTTTCCTTTACTATGAAAACCCCAAAAATTTTACAAAACTAATTATGAAATTAGGCAAAGCCTATGCACGGGGAAGTCGTTTAAAAAAATTCCTTTCATTCTTTCCCGTTTTTAAAGGTGTCAGTCGGTTATTACATGGCACCGCTTTTCCGTTTTCACTCGGAACACCGACGTTTATTATTTATCTGAAAAGTTGAGATTTGTTTTCCGTTATCGGGGAATATCCGAAGCCTATATTTAATCATTGGAGTAACATTTGTAAATTGGACGGCGGCCCCGACCTAGAACTGAGACCTTTGAAAATTTTTCAATTGATTAGGTATTTAGATTCCTATATATTTTTTTAATTGGGTTTTTTATTTAATTTTTCTTTTAAATATAAACGAGTAGTCCTATAGCGGGGCAAGCAAAAGCCTGGAACCGCTTCGGCTGGGCCCCCGGTCTTTGACTTCCCCGTATTAATACATGTATCTAGTTGATAATTGTGAGTCTTGTAAATTTTAAAACAAGTTGTAGTGGAACCTGCATTTGGCTGCAATAATAAATAGAGGATAATTTCCCCTTAAACTTATGTATACAAATACACCCTAAATTTTTTTTTTTTGGTGTACATTTTTTATACATTATTAATTATTTAAAGAAAATTATTTTGTTTTGTTTCATTTCAAAAAAAAAGGAGACCAAAACATTCCGAAATAAACCAAATCAATATTACAGACTATGTAGGTGAATTCCCCAGATCTAACATCTGGAATATACAGAAAGTACATTGAAAAACAGTCTTTACCTAGGTTTCTTGCTACAAATTGAGACAGTTTATTGTGCTTATACACACATTTAAAATCAGCATTATTTCAGCATCATGACAAAACCAACATATGGGTTTGCGACCAGCAATGGATCCAGACCAGCCTGCGCATCCGCGCAGTCTGATCAGGATCCATGCTGTTCGCTAACCAACCCTAAATTAACAAGTAGCAAAACTGATGGCGAACAGCATGGATCCTGATCAGACTGCACGGATGCACAGGCTGGTCTGGATCCATGCTGGTCGCAAACCCATTATGTTAGTTTTGTCATGACACGGCTCATTTTGTAATTTCAGAATTTTGTTCAGTAAGATACAGCAGTTACTGGGTGGTAGACTGAGAATGATGTTAAGTGGTGGTGCGCCACTCTCGGAGAAAACACAGAGGTTTATGAACATTTGTTTCTGTTGCCCGGTATTACAGGGTTATGGCCTTACAGAGACATGTGGAGCCGGGACAGTCTGTGATGGTTTGTGAATAAATACCTTACAAGTGTTAAGTTCATGTAAAGATACGCAG
This sequence comes from Ruditapes philippinarum, assembly GCF_026571515.1. NCBI lineage: Eukaryota > Metazoa > Mollusca > Bivalvia > Venerida > Veneridae > Ruditapes > Ruditapes philippinarum. Next base: position 8,163 of record NW_026866607.1, read on the forward strand.
TTTCTTTCCTGAATTAATTACCAAAGGTGTCATATGACTACATTAACATGGATGTTTTGCCAGAAGGGCTCAAACCCTTGCCTTTAGAGGCTAGCATCTTTGCCACATTCAGGAGTCTGCTCCTATTTAAAATATGGATGTTTAGTGCATTAGTTATACATGTACATGTATAAGATATAGAATGGTATAATGATTATTAGACTGAAAGTATTTGAGATATTTAATTCCCATAAACATTGAGGGGAGTGTTTTATTTCCAATTTTATATATTATATTTTAAATATATGGTATGTTGTTTATGTGTATTTGTTTTCTATTGTATTTCAGTAAATGATATGAGCACAGGGCGTGTTGGACCACCTTTGACATGTTGTGAAATCCGACTCAGAGATTGGCTAGAAGGTACAGTATTAATACTCAGGGAAAATAGTGCAAAGAAAGTAGTGCTTTTTTATGCCCCCACAATGTGGGAGCATATAGCGTTGCACTTGTCCGTCCGTCATTCCGTCCGTCCGTCAGTCCGTCCGTATGTCCCGAAATCTTGTGAACGCAACTCCTCTTAAACCGGATGGCAGATTTTGCTTAAACTTACAGGGATGAACAACCTTAATGTGTAGATGGTAGTAAAGGAAGGAATTTTCGCTGCGACCAAATTTAACAGAATTATGGCCCTTTGTTGATTTTTTCACTAGATACTATGTAGAAATTTTGTGAACGCAACTCCTCTTAAACTGTATGGCAGATTTTGCTTAAACCTACAGGGATGAACAACCTTAAGGTGTAGATGGTAGTAAAGGAAGGAATTTTTGCTGCGACCAAATTTAACAGAATTATGGCCCTTTGTTGATTTTTTCACTATATACTATGTAGAAATTTTGTGAACGCAACTCCTCTTAAACCGGATGGCAGATTTTGCTTAAACTTACAGGGATGAACAACCTTAAGGTGTAGATGGTAGTAAAGGAAGGAATTTTTGCTGCGACCAAATTTTACAGAATTATGGCCCTTTGTTGATTTTTTCACTATATACTATGTAGAAATTTTGTGAATGCAACTCCTCTTAAACCGGATGGCAGATTTTGCTTAAACTTACAGGGATGAACAACCTTAATGTGTAGATGGTAGTAAATGAAGGAATTTTTGCTGCGACCAAATTTAACAGAATTATGGCCCTTTGTTGATTTTTTCACTCTATACTATGTAGAAATTTTGTGAATGCAACTCCTCTTAAACCGGATGGCAGATTTTGCTTAAACTTACAGGGATGAACAACCTCAAGGTGTAGATAATAGAAAAGGAAGGAATTTTTGCCGTGACCAAATTTTACAGAATTATGGCCCTTTGTTGATTTTTTCACTATATACTATGTAGAAATTTTGTGAATGCAACTCCTCTTAAACTGGATGGCAGATTTTGCTTAAACTTTCAGGGATGAACAACCTTAATGTGTAGATGGTAGTAAAGGAAGGAATTTTTGCTGCAACCAAATTTAACAGAATTATGGCACTTTGTTGATTTTTTCATTATATACTATATAGAAATTTTGTGAATGCAACTCCTCTTAAACCGGATGGCAGATTTTGCTTAAACTTCCAGGGATTAACAACTTTAATATGTAGATCGTAGTAAAGGAAGGATTTTTTGCTGCGACCAAATTTAACAGAATTATGGCCCTTTGTTGATTTTTAGTTTTCAACTTGTGGCACATGTAGTCCAAAAAATATTTGACCTAGAGTCATAAGATTGACAGAACAGTGGCGTGTGGGGGCATCAGTGTCCTATGGACACATTTCTAGTTTATATGAAAATGGCAAAAAAAAATAGTGCAATGTTTGTTAATATCTATTTATATGACATGATTCAGAAGGTCATTATCTATGTCATCTTACTTGCTCATCTTATTTAATACATACTGTTTGATAAATATTGTCATAAATAATAAACAACCACAGAAGTATTTGTTACATGTAGTTAAGATGTCCCTGAAGAAATTAGGTGCCTAGCATTGCAGTGTGTCTTTTTTTTTTTAAAAGAAACTTTGATAATAAATGCCAACATCCCACATATTGTATTTGATTTACACTAGTTTGGATATTATAGTATATCAACTGTGCACTGAAAAACATTTGACATAGCCATGTTTGTTGAATCTTTTAACATTTCACTACTTAAGGTTTGAGCTCCAGATACTACATGTGAGAAAACTATCCAGCTAGCTTGAGGAACGTCAGTAGTTCTTCTCAGATACCTGTAAGTGCCTGAAATAATGTACGGAGGGGTCCCTGAGGTCTTCCTCTACCTGTAAAGCTGGAAAGTCACCATATGACCTATACTGTGTCGGTGCAAATTTAAACCCAATCAGAACCAAAAAAAAAAAAAAAAAAAGAGAAACTGGTACAACAAATCTTCATCTATACCAGAATTAACTTAACAAGCTGTTATAATTATGCTTACTGTTATAATTTTTTTACAGGAAATTACCTGAATACAAACAAGCCTTGCCCCCAGGGTGAAATTCTGATAGGTGGTGGCAATGTTGTACAAGGTTATTACAAGAACAAGGAGAAAACAGAGGAAGATTTCACTGTCATAGATGGTTTACAATATTTCTGTACCGGTGATATAGGGCAAATAGACAGTGATGGAAGTCTAAGGGTGATAGGTGAGCACTGACATGATTTATATTCACTTCAATTTACTCTAGTGTCTAGAATTTAGTGATATAATGTCTAGTGATTTATAATGAGTTCATTCTATACACAGAAAATACAGATTATTTCTTTTTATAGATTTTCAGGTCTGTTGATTATTTGATCAATATACTTGAAATACCCTATTAATATGATCTGAAAATTTGGTTTATATATTGGAATGTGCTTATTTGTGATTTTCAATGTCTTTGATCATTATACTGAAAATATATTGAATGTAAGATCTAAGTATTCACCTGAAAATACTTTGGTTATACAGATTTTCTAGGCTGAAGATTTTGCTCAACAAACTTGGACTTGATTAGCTAAATTTCAGGTCTGAAGAGTTTTGTAGAAATATATGAATTTTTTTTATCTAAGTATGTTTCAAGAAAGATAAATTATATTGTAAATTTCAGATCGTAAAAAGGATCTTGTGAAACTACAGCATGGAGAATACATATCTCTCAGCAAGATTGAGACAGCATTAAAGATGAGCCCACTAGTAGAACAAATCTGTATCCATGCCAACAGTTCACAGTCTGTGTGTATAGCGCTGATTGTACCCAGTCAGAAAAACATTACAGAGCTGGCAAAGAAAGTGGGCGTGACTGGAAAAGAGATAGAAGACTTATGTGAAGATGAGAAAGTGGAGAAAGAGGTGTTGAAAGAGTTAGCTGTTGTTGGTAAAAAAGGTAAGAGGTCATTTGACAAAAGTTTAATATAAGAAATATGAAATAAATGTCTCGAAGAGTTCAATCATATTTATTTTCTTTTTTTTTTTAAACGTGTCTTCATTGTTAAGTGATGTATGTCTTCAAACCTTTTGCCCTCGTTTACTTATGAAGCTACAAAAATTATCAAATTAGCTTTTTAGTGTCTTAGTAACTTCAAATCCAAACTCACCTGTAAACTTGTCTTAAAATTTATCAATTTGTATGTGTTGAATTGTGTGTTTCATGTTGAATTATGTTTATCATGTTTGTATTTTGGTGCACAATGTTTGATATTAGACTTGTATTATATCATATTTCACTATTTGTTTTTAATGTGTTATTGTGTCCACAAATAAAGCTTCCCATAATTTACCTTATCAATATTTAAGTGACAGATGTCAAGTCTTAAATAGACAACAGTTCTAAAATTAATGTACTGGTATCCTTTCCTAGATTAAATCTGTTTGTCCCGCAACTATGAATATTAAAGTAAACAAATGAAGCTCTGTTATTACACTCTGTTTTTAATTGCAGCAAAATTGGAGAAGTTTGAAATTCCTGCCAAGTTAAAGCTGTGCCCAGAACCTTGGATGCCAGATACTGGACTGGTTACAGATGCATTTAAACTGAAACGTAAAAACATTGAAGAAACATTTAAACCCAGTCTGCAGAGGATGTACTCATTTGCATAAAATAATTAGACCACGATAGATCAAAACATGTACAATATTATAATAGTGTATTTTAGATAAATACTGGTATTGCATATAATATTGGCTATATTCAATGCGGAACAAATTTATATTTAGATGTAGCATTAATGCATGCATCCACTATAATTGTTACTCGTAATTTTGGGAAAGTTGGTATACTCTGTTTTGTAAGGTTTTTATTGGCACTGATTTGACTTCTTTTTTCTGTCTGTTCAGACAAACTTTGACCTCAGCGACATAATCCTTAGTATAAAAATCTTGTGCCATTTTAGTCATTTGCTAAAATTTCACTTATTTGGCTACTAAAATCACACAATTTTTTTTTAAATTGTCTTCTAAAACCACTAAAAATTTCTCCATTTTGTCTTCTAAAACCACTAAAAAATTTCTAATTTGGCTACTTTAATCACTAAAAATTTCTCTAATTTGACTACCTTAAACCACTAAAACTTTCTCTAAATTGTCTTCTAAAATCACTAAAAAAATCTCTATTTTCTCTTCTAAAACCACTCAAATTTTCTCCATTTTGTCTTCTAAAACCACTAAATATTTCTCTTATTTGGGTACTTAAGTCACTTAAAAAACCCATAAAGTTGGATAAAGGATTTTTTCAGCAAGAGTATGTCCTCATTGATCTTTCATACTGTACTTTACTATTGAAATGTAACAAGGTGCTTTGTACTTTTATTGTAACATATTTATAGGTATGCAAGATGTGTAATAAGATGAATGGAGTTGTTTAAATATTTTTATATTTTGAAATACCATAAATTCAGAGATGTGCTATTGTCTCTGGTACATTTTAGGGCAGATAGTTATGGAAATTTTGTTACTGAAGTATGTTGCCTTGAATTAAAAAAATTAAATTAAAAATCTTTCTTTTATATGCTAATGTACAAGTGATAGCAGTATTTCACAAATGATAATTATTTTTAAATCTATCTATGAAATATTTTTAATGTAGACTTTCCAGAGAGAATTCCATAATTTGATTACAATTAATAAATAAATTAATTTCATTGTGATTTGATCTTGAATCTACTAGAACTGGTAGGGATTAGCTTTCATAACCACTATAGAGCTCGGCTTAGGTGAACGTATGTGCAGTATAATCAGAATCTATAAGGTGAGCTGACCAACTCTAAATTTTGACTTTGATATCCCTTAAATTGATAACGGACAGTTCTAATAATTAAGAAATTGGCAGGTTAATGGATAAATGGCAATTAAGTAGATTAATTAATCATTATATATTGATGAATATAATATGGGTTGTTTTTTTTTATTTTGTAGGCTTTTTACTACTTGTATTTCTTGTGTATTCTGCATTGAAAATACTTTGGGATAATTGATTTTTTTATTCATAATTTACTTCCTTTTTTTATTTTCTAGTAACATATTGTTGGCAGTGTTTTATTTAATGAAATGATAATTAAATACCACAAAGTCCCATCCTGTTTTTTCATATAATATATTTTAAACATTTGTTATTTTTCTTTCAAGAAATGTTGTCAATGTCTTGTAATAAGGTATTGTCCGGGACTTTTAAATAAAACCTGTAGATATGTTGCAACTTTATATGTAACACGTATTGGGCTGTAAAGTAATCTTTGGGAAAAAAAAAATATTTTTCATGAAGTCTATTGTAAAAAGTTAGATATATTGTAACATCAATGAGTTTACTTGATTTTAGAAAATCCCCAACAACTTAACTTTGAAGTGTAACATTAAATTATTTTAACTATAAAGGTTATAAAAGATTCTTTACAGTTTGTGTATCAAAAATGATATGAGCCGTGTCATGACAAAACCAACATAATGGGTTTGCAACCAGCATGGATCCAGACCAGTCTGCGCCTCCGCTCAGTCTGATCAGGATCCATGCTGTTCGCTATCAGTTTCTCTACTCGTAATAGGGTTTGTAAGCGAACAGCACTATGTTGGTTTTGTTGTGACTCGGCTCATATGTGAAATCATGGAAATGTCCTTGCATGTAAAGATTGACAGACATGTTTTACATTGTTGTTTTGTCCAAGTTTGTAAAACTTGAAAAAGTCCATTTCTTTTATATATTTACTAGTAGACTTGCTTTAAATTTTTGTTAAAAACATGTGTATATGTTTTTGTTGCATTTGTTGTAGTTGCTTTTATTATGAAAATAAATTCTTATTGAATTACCTGAAATAAAATATATTCAGTGCTAGATTGAAATGTTTTTGCTGTTCACTCAGTGTTTTGTTTTGTTTGGTATAACGCGTGTTGTGATAGTATTTTAGTAATACTAATAATCAGCAACCTAACGATTCTGTCGGACCTTTCCAGTGTTTACAGTTTTATGTAAATTGGCTAACTTGTTATCCAATTGCTACACTGCTATAATTCATAGTGACTGGTTGACCTGGTTTGCACAAAAGAACACGTGGTTATGTTTGTGATACTGTTTGTGAGCAGTTGACCTAGCAATGAATGGAAAAGGTGTGGCTAAATGTTCCGCTACGAAAAACCGGAAATGTAAAAAAAAAAATCGTATTCTAAACTCCTCCTTATTAATCATTTGAAATAACATTGTAGGAACTACAGCGTTGACCTAAATATTTATAATGACAATCAAATAGGCTTGTGAAAGGTTTTGCCATATCTGAGAACTTAAGCTAACAAAATATTAATAGATGCAAGTATGTTTGTCATTCATTATGTCCCTCTGTTATTGGCCTTTCCGGTGTTTAGCAGTGTAAAATTTAGCCCTCACTCCTTCAATTTCTATTCATTTCTAGGTACATTATCACAAACAATACCATATGTTTTCTTCCTGTGCTTTGATTTAACAAGAATTTGAGCTGCCAACAATTCAGAGCCTGATCAGCCGGCACGGTGCGGGTAATGCTAGCAGGTTTGGCACTAGTCTGGTGGGGCAAAGGCTAATCGCTCGATTCCAGCAGAGAAATGATTATAACACCACCTTGTCGTCTGCGTAATGTCAACGTCAAAATTTGAGCCGCGTCATGACAAAACCAACATAGTGGGTTTGCGACCGGCATGGATCCAGACCAGCCTGCGCCTCCGCTCAGTCTGATCAGGATCCATGCTGTTCGCTATCAGTTTTGCTATAGTACAGTCCCTGGGGACCTTTTGTGTGCAAAAAAGGTCCATGGATAAATGTTATACCAATGTAAAGCTAAATGTTTGAAGTTTACAAAAAATTTGGGTAGACATGTCAAATCATGGTACGTTTTGAGAAATCCAAGATGGCCGCCAAGATGGCCGCCAAATTATAGAAAAATGGCTAATACGCAATTTATATGATAAAATTAGTTCTTTTTTGTATTTATTTTGGTACAGGTGATGTTAAAACTTCACATCCTATTGGAACAATATGAAAAAGGGTCCTTTTTCCATTTTCTTATACATATACTCTTGTTTTCATAGAGAAATTTTGCTAAAAAGGCATGAAAAAGTATCAAAAATCGACTTTGGGCTGGCATTTTTTCCTTTCAGTCGAGGCATAGTGGTGAAAATGAGTATTTTTACCATATATTACAAAGACCTGATCAACAACTTACTAATTGTACCTTTATTTTTATTTTTATTGGGTAAGGATGTGAATTTTGACATTCCTAAAGTGGGTGGGGTACACAAAAATTGAGTCCCAATTTCTAGTGAATTTATATATAACGATTATTTAGACTAAGAATAACCAACAATATTACATTTTGAAATGTTTTTAAAGTCTTTAATTTTTTAAAGGTAGATTTACATTCAACCAACAACATTAATTGGTTCTGTTGCCATGGCAACAAAGTGGTAAAATGAGAGAAACCCGGAAATGTATGAGGTTTTCAGTTTTATCATTTCAAGCATGTTGTAGAAGTTAATGTCATGATTATGCATTACAGAATTCAGAGTTGGATACTTCACTACATTTACTTTCCGTGAAAAAACACAAATATGAATTAAAACATCGGTAACATTTTGCTGAACAGTTACTGTAACAATAAAAACGCTTAAAGTTTTAGAGGCAAAAGATAATAATGAAATCTACTCAGAGTTATATTGAAAAATAAAATTTATGCTTGATGTTTGGCCCGATTTGTGAAAAAAGCTTTTCAACATTCTTCATTTATTGGTCATTAAATAATAATAATAATAAATAACAAATAAAGCAAAAAAAATTCCACAGATCAAATGTGATAAGAAGGAAGAGACAATATGTCAATATGTTGTGATGAAGAACGTCTTCAAGATAATGTGCCATGGATGCATCTGAAAAACCTCTCATCTCAATGCAATACAAGCCTGAGATGATAAATATTTTAACAGTTGGAGAAACATGGATAAAATCACCATTTTGTGTTTAAAATTTGACGCTTTCTTCTATTCTAAAAAAATATAGAGCAGCATAAATTATAAATCCTGTATAGATGTCTTGCTACGCAAAACAAATAGGCCATATTCCACCGTTGCCTCAAAATTCTTTATAAATTATTTTGTGACCTACAGGTCAGACCACCTAATGCTTTGTTATACGGTCAGTATGTCTTAAATCATCATCAACAAACTCCGGACTGTTCATCAAATGGCGTCTTGTCTTATTACCAAAAACAACCCCTCCATTTAAACACATTAAAACGTTGTATAGAATCTCCATTGTTTTACCTATTGAAAATCGGGTACAGTAGGGACAAACTCCAGTATACATTAAGAACAAGCTACAGAAGAATGTACACAAAACTACAACTTAAAAGTCTCAAATTAATTATACAATATAAGTAATTCCGATATGTAAACAATATGAGTTAGAAATATATGACTTTTTAAGTAGATGGCGGTCTATTATAAATCACGTTGAAAAGAATTTAATGGTATGTTTATATGCAAATAGTTTTACATAGTCATATCTAGATTTGTATAATTGTTGAAATTTCATTTAATGTCGAGAATGCTTTCTTAATGTTTATAACTATGATTAAACGCATTTAAACATGTTATATACATCAGAGAGGCACTTAATAAATTTGGTGTAATGATAGATTTAAATTTGCTTTTGTTTTTGACCGTTTTTACCAGTTATAAGAAAATACGTGTTTGTAAAACTTTAGGAGCGATTTTTGTACCACTCACACAAAAAGTATGTAAATTGTCGTCACGTCGTAATAAGCTATAAGTGATATATAGGTGAGCATTCAAATAAAATCTCAAAGACATTAGTAATCATATCAACTGTTACAGTTTCGTTATTTTCTCATCATCAATACATATCAATAAATCATGTGGAATATTACCCGCGGCTGAACGTATCCAAAATTCATATAAGCTTTGTTTTAAATAAGTCATTATAAAAGTGCAGTCTTAAAACCATAGTTTCAATGTAATTGGAGATGAAAAAAACCAGCATTTCTCAAATTGTCCCGTAGCATGTAAGGCACGTTAGTGTGTTCCAAATTAAGATTAAGTTCAGGATGTATTTGAATTTGGAATCAGGATGAACATATGACTCTGATTTCTTTATTTTACAAACAATTTTAATGTTTTCTTTATTTGAATAAGCCAAATTTCACTTTTTTATAGACTTTGCAATTCTGATTTGCCTTAAAAGATGATCAGAATGTGTAAATATTATGAAATAATGCACGGAGGGAAACATATTAAGGCCTTCCACAGTAAAGCAAAAAGTCGCCACAAAGCCTTTTAAAGTAAAAATAGGCTATATTTGAAAATATTTGACAGAATTTTGTTTTTGTTGTTGTTTTTTGCACAAATCGGATTGTATATCTAAGTCACAGAAGTTAAAAAAAGAACTGACAATGCATTTGTTTTCAAATATTCACAGAAATAAATAAAAAGATCTTGAGCTTTTATATGTATGGCTTTTTCAGATGGGACTGAACCAACATTGTTTATCACCTTTCACGTAGCGGAAAGGGGATTATAGGAATGCCCTCTGTCTGTCAGTTCGTCCGTCCGTAACACTTTCGTGAACATTTTTTGAAATAACTTGGCACAAGTGATCACCATAATGAGACATATGCAAAGCGCAATAATTGGGTTGCTACCCCAAGGTCAATGTCACACTTTAAGGTCAAATGTTAAAAGTCTTCATTTAATTATAAAAGGTCTACATTTCGTGTCCACTCCATAACTTTTTTAACGCTGAAAAGTTTTGAAATAACTTGGCACAGCGGATCACCATTATGACACGACGTGTAGTGCGCAATAATTGGGTTGCTACCCAAAATGTCAAGGTCACACTTTAAGGTCAAATGTTAAAAAGTCCACATTTTGTGTCCGCTCCAACATTTTAACCGCTGAAATTTTTTTAAAATATCTTGGCATAATTGATAACCAGTATAAGAACATGAGCAGAACGCAAAAGCTGGGTTGCTGCACCAAAGGTCAAGGTCAAATGTATAAAAATGTACATTTTGTGTCCCCTCCAGAACTTTTAAACCTATGAAATTTTGTTTAAATAGCTTGGCACAATTGATTGCCATTATGAGACGATATGCAGATCGCAATAATTGAATTGCTACCCAAAAGGTCAGGGTCACACTTACAGTTCATATGTTAGAAAGTCAACATTTCGTGTCTGTCTCTAACTTTTAAACCTCTGATTTTTTTTTAAGATAACTTGATCATAATGATCAACATTATGACACCATTAGCAGAGCACAATAATCAAGTCACAACTCTGAAGGTCAGGGTCATACTCAACGGTCCAATTTAAAAACATCTGTTTTCATGTCCGCTCTATAACTTATTGACAATTCAAAGGTTTTAAAAATACTAAGCACAAATGATTCCCACCACGACACAATCTACAGACCTCAACATCCAGGTTGCTGCAACCAAGGTCAAGGTTATATGTTCTCCATAACTTTTTGACTTTATGCAAGATTTTAAATAACTTGGCACAAATAATCACCATCGTGAGACTATGTGCTTATGATATGCATGACACAACATCAAGGTCATAATTGGTAAAAGGTCAAGAAGTACACATTCATATTCCTTATGAAGCCCCGGAGTTAACTTTCTTTACACAGTGTAAATATAGGAAAAGCATGAAAATATTCTTCTCCATAACTGCAGGACCTAGTATAGAATACTATTAAATTTGCTTTAATTACGACCTTGTGGTCAAATTCATTTATGCCAGGGTCATTTCATTTAAAATACAGGAAAAGCTAAAAAAAAAAACTTCTCCCAAACCGATGCCTATAGCTAATTATTTATGTTGAAGCCTTGTATAGACCAGTACAAAATTAATCCAACGAAAATTTAACCTACGCCTAGGGACAACTTATTTCATATGGAGACACATAGGAAAACCTTTTGAAATCATACTTTTTTCCAAAACCAAATGCACAGATCTTAGATTTTGGGTTAAAAGCATCAATTTTGTCAAAAAGACCAAATCTTGACAATCCGGTCAAAGTTGACCTAACCCCAGGAGTCGTTTTACTTTGTGTTATAATGAAAAGGCTTTGAAAACTTTCTTCTCCATAAATAAAATGCTTTGATATTTCAGTGTTAAGCATTCATCCTATGACCATATCAATTTATGTCACGATATAATACACAACTACTAAGCTTGGTTAAGTCATGATCCGTTTGATTATAATTACCTTTCCCAAGGGTCAATTGATTTACATAGTCTAACTTATATATAAAATCCATTATAAAATCATCCAACCCCATTGTTTAGAGCTTGTGAAATAATATCTAGAAAGATTTTTACCATGTTTCTTCAAATCATGATAGGGCCGGACCTGGGTTATACGCCAATTTCAACACTTCTTTGTTGATAGCTTTAAGGTCGGTTAAACTATCTGAATTTCATGGATAAATAACCAGAAGAGTAATGACCAATTTCTACTAAGCTACGGTACTAACTTTTTTGACAGACAAATGACCGTAAAACTCAATGTCCGAGATCAATTGTTGTCTGTAGAACAAGAGACGCCTGGACTTCACAGCCGACACTCTCCGTAAAAAAGTTTGCAGGCATCAAATAATGATCATGAGTCTGGATTAAAACAAGAGCTGGTTGAACCGGGTGATGCTCCCCGACTAGGTTTTGGACACACGCCCGACGACTATATGCTGCCCCGAAATTTTTTGGGGAGCACAAAAAGGTCCTGCCTAGATGTCGATTTTTATATAAAAAACTCTTTATGTCAGAAATCACAATGCAAGACCATTTGGTTGAAAGAATTGTCTTGTGTTCTTCTTTGATTGTTTAAATCATGGCCCCACTGGTATAAGGTGACCTAGAATTTAAGACCTCGTGACCTTCTTTCTTGTTTTTGAAGCTAAAGAAATTTGGATAACAGACACAATATGACATGCCAGGTGACCTTTATCTGTTCTAGTGACCTCTTTGTATTTTGATTGTAAAATTTCAGATGCAGAATTATACACTGAGATCAGTTGACCTAGAATTTAATCTAATGCAAGTTAGAGTTTCATAATACAAGCTACAACCAAAAAGTTTGAACTCAACAATAAATTCGATTGTCATTAAAATTTGATATTGGTTGACCTAGAATTCGAACCAGTGACCTACTTATTTCTCGTTTTAGCTACAAAGTCTTAAATGTTTACCCTATGTACAGTTTCAAACATTTGATAATGTTTATATACATTTCTACCTTAATTATCCTTTCCAAACATAACAACATGCACATTTTACATGACCTTTTTCTATGTATAGCAGTTTGAAAACAAAGCAAATGCATGAATAAATTTATTCATCTAATTTCAAAATATCGGCTGTTATCTGTGTTGATAATTTGCTAGAATTAAATTTGACTTCTTTTAATGTTATATTTTTTTTTCAATTTGTTAACATGGCATGGTGCACAGATTATTTATCTTTAAGTTTTTGTAATTCTTATCAACATGCTTAAAATGTTTAAAAGTTGAAAGTGTCATACGTTTTAGGTGTGTCTTTCATTTTACTTCTCCGTTGCCATGGCAACAGAGGATGTTGAATATTGATAAACAAAATATCAGTCTCAGTTTCTTAATTATTTATAACTTTAGGTACCTGCTAAAGTGCAATACATGTTGACTATTCATAGTTTTAATTATCATAACAAACCAGTTAACAAAATACTGAGACTTAATTTTCGTTACCCCACCCACTTTAAGAATATCAGAATCTACATTCTTTAACAATAAAGATACAAAATAAGGGTGATATTAGTATGATATTGTTTAAGTCTTTGTAGTATATGGTAAAAATATTCATTTACACCGCTATGCCATAGCTGGTAGGAAAAAATGTCAGCCCCATATCAATTTTTGATAATTTTTTCATGCATTTTTTAGCAAATTTATCTATGAAATTCAGAGAATATGAAAAAATAATGGAAATGCCTCCATTTTCATATTGTTCCAATAGGATGTGAAGTTCTTACATCATTTATACTAAAATAAATACAAAAAAAAACTAATTTTATCAGGTAAAATGCGTATTAGCCATTTTTCAATAATTTGGCGGCCATCTTGGCGGCCATCTTGGATTTCTCAAAACGTACCATGATTTGACATGTCTACCCAAAATTTTTGTAAACTTCAAACATTTAGCTTTACATTGGTATAACATTTATCTATGGACCTTTTTTGCACACAAACGGTCCTCAGGGACTGTACTACTACTTGTAATAGAGTTTGAAAGCGAACAGCATGGATGCTGATCAGACTGCGCGTATATTTAGATTTGGAAAAGAGTGTTGCAATTTGTATTTGATTCTTTAATCTCTATATAATGGACAGCATAAAAGAAAATGATACTCTGATTCAACAGCTTGGATGAGAACAAAATTTACATAATCTCGCATTTCTATCAATAATGAAGATACCGCAATTAACGGCTTAAATGTGATTGTCAAGTGCCCGTGTTAATCTGATCAATGTATGAGGTGAACAATTAACTATACAGTTACATCAATGGATAAAATTACGAAAAATGCCGATCAAAAATGATGTTGTTTACATCAATTTAGATTTTCTTGTATTTTAGAATGTACACTTAATTTTATTATAAATCTGAGAAAGAAGTTTTTTTAGTTCACAATTTAAATGTCTATCAAAAAGTATGTCCAGTTAATATTAAACGATTGACATTTACAATAAATGTAAGTTATAAATGTCAAATTATGACTTACATTACGACATGTGATGATTGTCACGTTCCTTTTTAGCTCGACTTTTCTATGAAAAGGGGAGCTATCCTACTCGCCCCGGCGTCGGCGTCGGCGTCGGCGTTGGCGTCACACCTTGGTTAAGTTTTTCGTACCACCCCACTTTATTTCAGAAGTATTACAAGTATGGCTTTGAAACTTACCATACTTGTTCACCATCATAACCTCCATCTACAGACAAGAGTACATAACTCTGTCAAGGTTTTTGACAGAATTATGGCCCTTTTTTTGACTTAGAAAGTGTATTGAGCTTGGTTAAGTTTTTTGTACCACCTCACTTTATTTCAAAACCATTGGAGGTATTGCTTTGAAACTGACCATACTTGTTTACCATCACGACCTTCATCAACAGACAAGAGGACATAACTCTGTCAAGGTTTTTGACAGAATTATGCCCCTTTTTGACTTAGAAAATACATTGAATATGGGTAAAATCCACTTATTGCCTTAACCCTTTGAGATATTGCTTTGAAACTTTTAATGCTATTTCACATCATTACCCCCATCTGTACGCAAGAGAAGGTAACTCTGTCAAGGATTTGTTTTAAAAATTAAGGCCTTTTATCGACTTAGAATCTTGGTTAAGTTTTTAGTACCAGTCCACTTTTTGACTGAACTGTTTGAGATATTAATTTGAAAGTTGGAATACTTGTTTACAATCATGATTCCCAAACATGTCCAGGAGAAGGTAATTCTGTCAAAGATTTTATTTGAATTATGGCCCTTAACTGTCAATGTTTTGTATTATAGGCAAGCACTAAAAAACTTAAAAAATCTAAAAAAATTCATTCCTATCCACTTGTTCACTTTACCATAAATTATGTCATAATAAAATAATTCTTCACTAAATATCTTAATGCTCATGGCCATTGTTCACTTTAAAAATACAGAGATTCTTGTATTGCCTTTTACTGCAAAAACTTTTTTTATTGGCAAGCAATAAAAAAGTCGAGCGCGCTGTCTTACGGACAGCTCTTGTTATAAATGTTCTGGCTGGGGGGGGGGGATCATGACCATAGCCCGTTCTCATGATAATACCCAATTACATCTACTCGGCCCTTTCCGTCAAACTTTGGGAGTTTCGACTGAATAAATATGTCACATTATCCATAAAGCCAGTCCGCATAGCTAAATCGGTTAGAGCGCGAGACTTGTAATCTCGACATTGCGGGTTCGATTCCCGGGCTGGCCAGCTAAAGTTACTATTCAGTCTTTCGGATGAGACTTTAAATCGACGTCACGCTAAAGAACCAGGAGAAGCTTCTGGAATCGGGGCGTCTTTCTGTATCTGTAATTGCACTATCCTCCAAAATCTAAAATGACATACTCTTCTGGAGGACTCGCCAATATGGGCAACAGGTTGCGAGTATAAATAAACGCAAATACACTCACACACAAAGAAGCACAAAGGTGTAAATATCAATTTTATATAGCTAGCGATGTCCCCTATACCGAAGATCGCATTGTGTCACGAAATATTACATAATACATGGTTTAAATTTGTTATTTCATGCTATATTCTTTTATTATAAACTGTCCAGAAAAGGAAATGACGTGACCTTGCTCACATTACATGTATTTACTTTTCATTGTCTGGAATAAATCATGATGGTACACGTTATTCGAACCTTTCAGGCTTATAATTTCGGTACCTATTGTAACCTTTCACACCATGCACTGGTTACTAAGTACAAATAAATTATTATATATTATTTTTTGTTGAAATAGATCTGAAATTAGCTCAACTAAGTTATTAGATTTTAATGATTTATTGAACTGTAATTTGTTTGGTTTTAAAGTTTTGCATTGAAATCACTTAGAAACAAGAAGTCCAAAATCACAATAGATCTATGGAAGTCATTATGTGCATCAATTATAATTGTGCTCAGTATAGAAATAACTATTGACGAGACTAATTAATACGTCATAATATAGAGAAACGTTACCACAGCCAATGAAATTGTCGGTAGTTAGAACAAACATGTATCACTAGTAAGTAAAATGTTAATGTTTAAGACGGGGAATCAATAAGATTTTACTTAAAGATTATGTATGTTGTGATCAAAGTGGTAAACCACATTAAGTGAAATTATATATATTTACATAATTTATGCAAATAAAACAATTTTCAAACATCGAAGAATATGTAAAATATGTGCTGCAGATATTTTTGCATATATGTAATCATAAAGATATATGCATTCGTTTCTTATTGTAAAGTTTGACTTAAACTTTATAGAAAATAATTTTTTTATTACCTCCCTTTATATACATGAAATGTTAAATTCGGTAATATCTTTATAACTAAAGCTTTATGGAACCTACAATATTGATAAATCTTAATTTGAGCATCATATTTATGATTTTAAACTATAAAAAAGATTGTGTTACAGGATCTTTAATATGTTCTAACTATTACATGGCTCACCTGAACAGATCAAATTAGTAGCGGTGAGTTCATTAAGCAATGTCAAGGACACTTATGCCTTAGTTTCTGAACACCTGTTTCATCAACTAACTTAGAAACTATTCACTCAAAACCTCATGCAATAGTTAACACTATAGAATTATCGAGATTTACTATACTGATTGGGGTCAGTGGGTCAATACCTTTTCTACTGATTTAGTGGTTGGTGACCACCCCGAAAATGCCTGATTTACTTATTTTCTTTGTTCAGTGGTTGTTGATCAGCCAGTCGCTTTTTTTATCAACAATAAATGCATGTTTCTTCTATAATAAAGTAATTAAATTGATTTTAGATATCTTAACAAGAACATTGATGTTGAAAATGTTGAAGTACCATAATCATTTGTAGGGTCATCGTCGGATACCCACGATTGATAAACATGTCACATAACATGCAATCAATGCATCTGATGAATGATAATGGTTCGGCCGTGGGTATCCGACGATGTTGTAGGGTAAGCAAAATAATCTCCAAAACGTCAGCATTTGTTGCTGGAAAACCATTATCTGGATTAAATGAAAGTCATACATATCTGTCAGAACACATATAGTACTGTCATGTGTACAAATTAGGCACTTTTGATACACTCCTACCTCATTTATTTCTGATGCATAGTCTTGATACTTTCATTTAATTATTAACATTATATTAGTGATTATCTGTACTATTTTCGCAGGCCTGAGAATATACCGTTTAATGTCTTTCTTTCTTTTTTCTTTCTTTCTTTCTTTCTTTCTTTCTTTCTTCCTTTCTTCCTTTCTTTCTTTCTTTCTTTCTTTCTTTCTTTCTTTCTTTCTTTCTTTCTGTCTTTCTTTCTTTCTTTCTATCTATCTATCTTTCTTTCTTTCTTTCTTTCTTTCTTTCTTTCTTTCTTTCTTTCTTTCTTTCTTTCTATCTATCTATCTTTCTTTCTTTCTTTCTTTCTTTCTTTCTTTCTTTCTTTTCTTTTCTTTTCTTTTCTTTCTTTCTTTCTTTCTTTCTTTCTTTCTTTCTTTCTTTTCTTTTCTTTTCTTTCTTTCTTTCTTTCTTTCTTTCTTCATATTATTTATTCATTCATTAATATTCATTTAATCAATTGATTGATTATTTTATTCCAGAAATAAAGTTTTGATTCTTTTAAAATGTGGTTTAAAGAAAATTGAATTTGCTCACGTTCATTTTGTATTGTTGTTAAACATTTGTTAAAGAAATTTACAAAATTCAGATATTTTACATTATCTCGCGGATTAATTTGAAGTAGTTTTAGTTCATGTGTACCGTATTTAACAATGTCCATTGACAATTTTACAGGAAATATGGATGAGTTCGTTTACAATGCCGCCAGTATTCAAACGTAGATCTGTTTTGTGTAGCTGTCGTGTATATGTCGTCTGTAATTATGATTATTGTTAAACTGAACTGTGGAACAAAGTGTCACCTTAATTCATAAGTTACGCTTGATTAATATTTCTATTAAAAATTTATCTCAAAACACACTAGGATGGGTGATTCAACAATTGATACAAATCCTTTAATTGGCTCGGGTTTTAAAAAACTTTTTCATTCAGGCCGGATGCGCTCTCAATAATTCATCCATTTTTTTATTTTACATGAATATCTATTGGATACGGTGGCACAAAGGTGACATGTGTGTATTTTTATTTATCTCGTGGCCACGAGATACTATGTCGTGGCCACATGTTACTAAGTCGTGGCCACGTGATAACTAAGTCGTGGCCACGAGATAGCTAAGTCATGGCCACGATATACTATGTCGTGGCCACGAGTTACTAAGTCGTGGCCACGAGATACTATATCGTGACCACGAGTTACTAAGTCGTGGCCACGAGATAGCTTAGTCGTGGCCACGAGATAGCTAAGTCGTGGCCACGATATAATTAACCAATCATAATACACTATATACAATGTATAATGAATTTTTAAACTTAATTAAACTTAACAACTTACTTTTACATGCAACATTAATCTTTAAAAATACTGAAGATATTCACTTTGAACTTGTCTTTAAGATCATATTAGAAAGTCGCCTTCAAAGGTCCATCAGACATTAATTTTGACTAAAGCTCTTTGTTGGGACAATTTTGTGATCGAATTGGTCAGTTTGTACGTACTACGGCCTGTTAACATTGTTTATACGATAACATGAGAAGGAATTAGTCCTGGTTTATTTTATTTTGAAGGGACATTGCCCATGGACAGTAGATAGCCTATAAGGCAAAACCCTTGTCTGAGACGCCGTGAAATAATTTAGAAGGAATAAGCCATGGTTTATATAACCCAGACAGATCATTGCACCTGATCAGTAGATGACATCTAATAATTTCTATGTCATTGGGTAAAAAATCAGGGTCACAGTGACGCTAAATATAAAATTATTGACCTGTATAAATTGCACTTTTACACACTGGTGATGTAGGGGCATCTTTGTACTATAGCACATGACTATTTAATTAGGGAAATTCATATAATTGGTTATTCATCTCGTGGCCACGACTTAGCTATCTCGTGGCCACGACTTAGTAACTCGTGGCCACGACATAAAATCTCGTGGCCACGACTTAGCTATCTAGTGGCCACGAATGAGTAACTCGTGGCCACGACATAGTATCTCGTGCGCACGAGATAAATAAAACACACACACACACATGTCACCTTTGTGCCACCGTAATTGGACTATTGGATGTGACGTAATTTCAACCCAGTCTAAGTAGCCAGTTTATTTCGCTTGTCATATTTTGTTCTACTTTTCATTGACGCACTTGAAAATAAAATAAATTTTGTCGAGAATGTTTTATTTAAGTTGATAGATATTCTTATGGATAACAAGTCAAACTTTTTAAATATATCTGCCTTTGTTTTAAATGTATAGTTCGCATAAAGTTACTTTACAAAAAATAAATAAAAGAAAAAAATATAATAATAACAACAATAACAACAACAACAGAAGACGAAAACTATAAAATATGTTTGTGTTTTTGCGAAACGTCAGCGACAGTTAACTAAACTACATGAATTAAGTGAGCAAATGTGCTATTAATTACATAATTATTCTTATGGATACAGCTAGTCTTTTCAATGACTATCAAAATAACGGGGAATTCCATATCTGGAACACGTCTTTCTCCGTGATGCAAGGTCTAATATTTGATGGTAAAACCTCATTTAAATGAATCCGCATCAAACAAACCTTACGGATGTGACAGTAGCCATCTCAAAGAAGATCGCGCACGTGTTTAATGGACGAACTACAGAGATTGTATGGAAGACAAATCGATGCGAGGGTCAGAATTGTGTATTTTAATGTTTTTTTTTTCTTGGTAATTAACTTTGGTCAACATGTTTTCAATCACTGTAACGAATGCTATATATGTTAAAATTATAAATTTTATGACTGCGCTGTTATGAATACAGCACGTATACATTTCACTGTGATATGTGAATTAATCACGTTTCTGGTTTTGATTTTAATAATTTCAATTTTTACAAATAGTTGCGTCTTCTGAGCCAATATCTATATAAAAATGGCCTGCGCAAAACCAGAGAAACATTCGTATATTAGCATGGAGAAAGGATTTAAAAATGTTAATTATTACTATTGCGAACAGTGTTTGTACAAGACAGTCCGAAAACATAACCTTAAACGACACGTTCTGAAAATGCATACAGAGTGCAGAAAAGATCTCGAATGTTGCGGGGTTGTTTTTCAGACAAAATCAAGTTTTCGAGATCATTTGACAACCCTGCATAAAAATGGATATGTGTGCTCTAAATGTCATCGCGTATTCCGAAGGAAGGCGTTACTAATGCGCCACCTAACGGTACATGGAGGAAGAAAAGAATTCCAATGTTCTACATGTAACTACGAGACAAGTCATAAAAGTAATTTATATAGACACAAGAAAGTTCATTTCAAGAATATGATAGCTTATAATAATCAAAATAAATGGTTAGATGACGGAAATAACTTTGTTTGTAGACCTGAAAGTCGTTCTGTCCATGGCTACCCAGGTGGAATCTTCCAAAATCACTTCAATTATCGTATTCCTGGAAAACCTCATTGGTTGAACAATTTACAAATGCTCAGACCTTTCTCTCTGTGTTTAGGTCCTATAGATTTAGCAGACGGTAACTTGCAGCAGACGAATATTAGCATACCTCGGTATCCAACACCTTATCCGATCGCAGGAAACAATAGTTATTTCCGAAATGGAGGAAACTTGAACCAGTTTGCTGGAATTATACCAACAACAAATGTATTCTGTCCTTTTAGAGGAAACAGGGAGAAGTGTTCGGTTTGTAATTCGAAAGTTGAAGAAAATAACTATAATATCGGTTTAGAGAATGGAAGGAATATTGTCACTGAAAATAAAGGTACAGCTGAGAAATTGGATGCATTTATGGGTGTGGGTATAGAAACCACCCCGCCTGTCAGAGAGAAGCCGTTCAGGATGTGTTATTTTCCGTATAAGTGTAACTTTTGTAGCTTGAGATTTGCCTCGCAGCACGAATTGTCTAATCACAGCACGGAGTGTGAGAACACACTTCAGTTCTGAATCACGCAATGAACTACTTATACGTTTGTACTACAAGAATTCGGAGCAATTAACATTTCTATTATTGTTGTTATCTCAATTGTCAATGATTCTGTCTCACTTTTTAATGTTGTTATTTTTTATTGTTTAATGTTGTTGTTTCGGTTTAAATGTTGTTCATTTCAAAATAATAAACAATAACAACCGAAAGCGCTCTTACATTGAGGGGACTTTGACTTTAGACCAGACATGCCCTGGTGAACCCCCCCCCCCCCCCCACTGCGGCGGACACTCTTATTATAACACCCAACCCGTCCCCACCATACAAACTTCTGGGGACAGGGAAAGTAGCAAATGACTTGTGGACTAGTACTTTATTGAATGTTTTCTCTTTTTACACTTCTCCTTAAACAAATAATCTGTCCGAGATTTTTTTATTTATGATCTTGATTTGTGGTGATATTTTCCGAAAATTAGACTTAACTCTGTCGGCCCTTCTAACCGCTATCTAACGTCGTCACCGTAGCTGGGGGAGTTTTTTTTTTTATTGCAGTCATTTTTCGAAAAAAAGGAATGTTAATTCACGTGTGGTTGAAACACACGGTAAGTTTGTTTAAGATTATTTTGGAATATATATAAATAAATATACCATCACAAATTTTGAATGTTACATTTATAGTTATATTTTCTAATTATACTAGATCACGTTAATTCTTTACTAAAGTTAAACCATTCAGTTATTGACTTCAAACAATATTGTTCTTAAAAGGTCTCTTTATAAAGGAACTACAAGACAAAATGAATCTTTCCTGACGCGAATAGTCCGTACATAAAATGTATGTTTAAAAACAACAACAACCATCACCATCATCACCACTTCTACTACAACTACTATTACACTACTATATCATCAAAAATTAAAGATACATACTATGCTCATCTTTGTTTAAAATAATTTTATCGAAGAAAGTTATTGAAATCTAGGAAATTCTCACTGACTATGTCAGTGAGAATTAGAGAATACATAAAGTATGTTTTGGAAAGCTGCATTTCCTATTACTTGTCTTGTTAATTTTGCATTTTCTAAAAAATAACTACCAGGTTTCTTTAATGACATTATGCATTAATTACCTATAAAGTATAGTGTTTAAAACGTGTCAAATATGAACAAGAGAATACATAAAGTATGTTTGGAAAGCTGCCTTTCCTATTACTTGTCTTGTTAATTTTGCATTTTCTTAAAAATAACTACCAGGTTTCTTTAGTGACATTATGCATTAATTACCTATAAAGTATAGTGTTTAAAACGTAACACATATTCTCTTTGTTGTACCTAAAGAATGTTTGTCTTACATTTTAAAAGATAATATATTGCAATTATCAGTATTTTCAAAATTAATATAAAATTTGAGCATATTTTTCAATACTATGAAACTTGAGAAACGTGCACGTCTATATATCGTAGATAAGAGGTATGCACACAAATGTCACCGATAGCGCACAAAGAAACACGGACATTTTAAACAGCGTATAGAAAGATAACGAAAATTATTAATAGTTAATCAATATTTAAGTTCAAAACATTTCCGGTATGGGGACGTCCTAAATCTATAGAGGAATATAAAGTTGTCATATTTGGATATCTATACGTTATAAAACTGGTATGATATACTTTCTTGTTTAACTTTGTGTGTGTTTTTATTTCTTATAGACTTATTAATTTAAATATTTTTATTTTTTATATTTTTTGACACAAACTCGGAAGCAAAACAAGTAATAGAAAGAGCACCGAAACACGAGGCTATCTGATTTTTACGAGGGGGCGTAGCCCCCGAGTATTAATCAGATTGCCGAGTGTTTTGGTGTTCTTTCTCTTTTGTATCATAGTCAAACATAAAAACACGTTCCCTGTTGTCACAATATGAAACCCCGGCAAAAATGAACCAATGAACGAACATCTGAATATGACATTTCTGTCGCTTTCCCTTTCTCTGCCGTCACAATATGTAAACCCCAGCAAAAATGAGCCAATCAATGGGCATGCTCTGGAGTGCGGGTAACTAATACCCGCACTCCAGTTAACGCACTGTGCATGTATATGTATACGATTTAACCCTGACACATTTTCAACAGAAAGGTCTCCAAACTATGATACAAGAGCCGTTTTTGTGTGCCGGTGTCGGGTGATAATCACACGCGTGTGGCAATTTCTGCAATACTGATAACATTGTTTTCTCCCTGGCAAATAAAACCACAGGCACGAGTATCGGACCTGGGAAGAAAAAATATGACCAGATTGAAAAAAAAACCTGTGTTCATCGTAAAAGTGTCAACCCCCCCCCCCCCCCCCCCCCCCAAAAAAAAATGTAAATAATGACCCCCTTAAAAAATATACTATAAGTTAAGAGAAGGCCGGAAACTCCAGATTTGAGCCTACGAGCAAGGGATTCATTTCCTGGGCCGTTGTGAAAACAATTGGCCAGAGAATTAAATAAAACTTTTATCACTATTTCACGTTTATATAAAGCTTCAAAATGAGACCAACCCCAAGTCTCTAGCCCTTCCCAATCATGAAATATCTATCAGGAAACGAGCGAATTCGTGCTAAAAATCCTTGGTAGACAGAATTGCGGCACAACAATTCGGTACGTAAACATAGACTAATACATGTATGTCAGCTGAGTACGGGTCAAAATTACTTGAATTTACTAAATAATATAACTAAATACATTAAGTTGGACCACTCACAATTGTCAGGAGCATCTGATACACGCAAAATTCGAATTTCAAACCTTTCCACGGTCTTTAGATTCCTTTCTACGCCATTATCAATCAGCTGTTCGATATTTTGTAACGAGTCTTCTGATTGGCCAATAGCAACGAAAACCGCAACGTTTCACACAAGGATGCCTAATGGCGTAGAAAGTGATTGAAAGACCGTGAAAATGTTTGAAACTCGAATCTCGTGTGTATTAGATGCTCCTGACAATTGTGAGTGGTCCAACTTAATGTATTTAGTAATATTATATATATGATACTCGTGCCTGTGAATAAAACTTGTGACAATAAATTTGTTTGTAGATTGACAATATTTACACATGCTGATCCTGTTCGTTATGATGTAGTTATTTATGCTTGATTGCGACAAACTCGGTTATTTTTCCCCCTTAAACTGATTATTTTAAAGATGGCACTGTCATCATAACAACTCAGCTATATCTTCACTATAATTATTATGCTCAATATATGGTTTAAAGTCTATCATTCTACTCTGCTTTAATATGTATAGTAGAATGGTCTACAGTTGTCACATTTTCCATAAGTACATAATAAAAACTAAAGAAATGTATCCTGGAAAAAATGTTGATAAGGTTTTTAGTTATTTAGTATGAACATTTTATGATGAATCATAACATTATGTTCTAACTGCTGTATAAAGCTATGTTATATCGGAATATGTAGCCAGTAATATCATTTTTGTTATTTGATACAGGTGACTTCGATCTAACAAGTTAAAACGATGAATATAGGTATGTTTGATGTCAATATTTCAGATTTTATTAAATAAAGTCTAGCAATTTGTAAAGTCAACATTACGCTTTAATACATAATTATGTATAATACTTAAACAAAGAGACCCTTTGCATTTCTTAAACAAGATGTTAATTCCATCCATCTATTTGTTCTCTAGAAGTTAATAGAGACGTATGACCTTTTATTTTGAATATATCGTTTTGGCGCAAGGACATTTTAAAGGCAAATATTTTGTTATGATCATACAAGATCATAAACTATATATTATATCGCGACCAAACGTATTGTGGTTGTGAACCAAATCGACTGTTTTTCCGTGACTTCACAGTGTAAAAGCAAAAATCAACTGACAGTTAACATCAAGTGCCTTCAGTAAATGCTTTAAACAATTACTAACTTGAAAATAAATACACACAATAAACATGTATATTTACATAACCACTTACCCGTTTTCATTTGCCTTGAACGTCACCATTCTGTCGAAACAAATAATTTATTGGTACGAGTATAACAAAAATCAAAGGGCTGCAAGCTCTGTGGTATTTTCTGATCTTTGCAATCTAAATCGTACTGTAAATATGTATGTGTTTTCCTGTATAAGTTTATTTTTATGTACTATAAGTCATCTTGCAGGGCACCAGAGTTTGATACATACGGAATTTTGCATAACTAGAGTTGCATCAAAAAATAATTTATGCTCATTTTTTATGATAGCCACACTTAATCCTTGCATATCGTGGCTATTTCCTTAACAAAGACACTAAAAAAAAGAATTAAAAAAATGTTGACTCGACTGGGATTTGAACTCCAGACCTCTCACACACCAAACGAGCGCGTTTAGATTTACTGATCAGTGTAGATCTTTCAACACAGTAAAAAAAATGTGTATATGTACTTCGATGCATGCTACATTTCGTAGCTCGCGTACACCTAATTCGCTAAAGACAGCACAGTACAGATTTCCAGAGCACTATCATTTTACAAGAATGAAGGTTTTTAGAATCCTGCAGTTCTAATCAATATTTGAGCCGCACCATGACAAAACCAACATAACGGGTTTGCGACAAGCATGGATCCAGACCAGCCTGCGCATCCGTGCAGTCTGATCAGGATCCATGCTGTTCGCTATCAGTTTCTCTACTTGTTATAGGGTTTGTAAGCGAACAGCATGGATCCTGATAAGACTGCGCGGATGCGCAGGCTGGTCTGGATCCATGCTGGTCGCAAACCCATTATGTTGTTTTTGTCATGGCGCGGCTCAGTTTTCATATTTATAATTTCAGATGATACGTTGACGATTTTGATTGCCGTATTTAGTACTGTCATTTTCTGTGGCATCTGTATACTTAGTGCAGTTATTATACATAGGTGGTAGGTATGCCTTATTAACCCCCCTTTCTCGTTGCAATGTTCAGTTGTACCCTTTTCATTTAATAAGGTTAATTAATATCTATTCCCATAGTGTTTTTTTTCGAACTGAGATAAGTAAAGTATCCATTTACTGTAATAAGCTAAGTAAACTATTTCCGTAATCATTTTAAGTGATTTTGATATTTATTACCGTAATAAATGAAGATACATTAGTTAGTAATACTGTGTCGAAACACATCAAGGCCCAATGATCGCAAAAGATGATACAGTTTGAATTGTTTAGCAATTCAATGATCGGAAGTAAAAGGTTCTTGTTCTCGCAATAACCGATACCAGGGCGTGAAGCGGTTGCACACTTGGTTCAAGCGAAAAGGAAATTGGTTGCAAAAGGAAATTGGTTGCAAACTTAACAAAATATCTACTATCTACAGAGCCATGAATATTTAGAACATTCGCACTATTTCCTCCGGGTAAGTGGGTTTGTATGTTATTTTGAAAAAAATATGTCCATTCCATAATGTTGTTAACACACGCGGTTTTGGGTTTCAGCTTCCTAGCTTCTAATTTGACGTAGTTATTAAAGATATTAACTGGTCATGTACATATTTTTGCGATTTGACAGGTGACAATTCTGGTCGGATTTTCTGCTAATTTATTCGCATCTTTAAGTTTTGAATTTCACCAAACAAGACAAGAAATATGTTTCTGTCAATACAGTGTAAATGTTTTAATTTGCATGTTCGTCAAATCAGAAGCTGGAAAGCTGAACCCTAAAACCGAGTGTGTCATAAACCTTGCTTTAAAGAATGGACATATTAAAGGTTTTCAAAATAACATACTGAAGAAAATACGTGTGAGCGTTGTAAATATTCATTCGGTAGCCATTTTGTCAAGATTGCAACCAATTTTCGTTTCGCTTGAACCAAGTGTGCAACCATTTCACGTCCTGTCCCTTGCATATACACATTGAATTATTTAGGCTTTCTCGAAATGATACAGTTATTACGTTTCAATACAGATATTAAATTAGCAACATTATTTTCAGTAATGATTTAAGTATCTCCTTTTCATGTGCTAAGCTTATAGATATTAATTTACCGTAATATTATATTATATTATGTCATGTATTGTCATGTCATATCATATCATATCATATCATATCATATCAAATCATATTCACATCACATCACATCACATCATATAATATTACTGTTCTCTTCTCAGTTGCTGTTACAAGTCCAGAGGACGAAATGAAAGCGAGGCTATTCCCATGCCATCAATCATCCCCAGTGATAATTTAGATAACGTATGTACAAGTGGTGATACTGAACAAAATGAAAACATCAACAATATATTATCAGAACAAATTTTCCATATACAAGAAGACCATCCCCGCCCCGAGCCGTCGGCACCACCCCTACCACCGGAATATTATATAGAATATACTTGAGGCCGGTTGTTGTTTTATCCAGTGTGTGGCTAGTGAATATTTTAGATAAATATGTCTTTCAACATGATATATCTTATTGAATAAGAAACATATACATGTACATGACAGTGATTAACAACGAACACCGCTATTTCGACATGGATACCCATACAGACGCCTTCATGTCCCTGTCTTCCACTATTTCCGAGATGTAATGATAGCAACAAATACAATAAAATTATCTATGTTTGTTAATCAAATATCTTGAGAGTGATTTTGAAGAACTATCATTTTTGTACTTAATTGATCAACTCTGAAGTTATACGTTCCATTTAAACATTAAATTATTTTAGTCGCTCTGTATCATGTGTATGTTATGTACAGAAATCTACGTATTTTTCTGCCGCGGTATATAGCAAATGCATTCTTATTTCTCGATTTCTTGTTAAGCTTACACGTTTATACATTACGACATTCCCCTTGTTACAAAGAAATTGTTCGAAAAAAAAACCCATAAAACCCGTAGCTAATACATGTACTAAATTTTTGTTTCCATGACGTTATTTCTATTGTTCCGTTTGCAATAAATTCGATGATGATTTTTGTTCATTAACATACCAGAAACCATAATTAAAACTAAGACAAAATTATACATGGTTTATACATTTGTACATATAGACTTTATTGTTATTTATTTTGATGATGCCTTTGATGTTTGTTGTTGTTGATGTTAAAGGTATTTTTTTCTTTGGTTTGTTTTGTTAATTCTTTACCTGGATTTCATAGAAACCAGCCTCATTGCTGAAAACCCCATACCTTTGGTAGAAGTAGACCTTGTATTACCTTTCTCGTGCATTATTGCACGCACGACCGGAACAGTAAGTGGAATCCTCCACCTTTCAAAATTAAGTTACCTAAGATATAGCTTTTATTATCCTTATCCAGTCCATCGCCTACATCTGTAAATAAACCTATTGTACATGGTATCATCATTGTATCTTTAGAAGATTGTTATCTCTATATTGAAATAGTGTGATTGTCTTATTCATGGTGCAAGGTCCACAGTAGCTGTTTAGGAAAATTAAATATGTAAGAAAAGAAAACGTTTTGAGTCCAGCCAGACTCCGCCTGTAAATATGACATAATAATGTCACTACATGTATTTAGTTTTTGAAAGAATCTCTAGAGGAAACATTAGATTCGTTAGAGTTAGATAGACCACCTGATTATTCAACATTTTTACCCGGAATTTACCTTAAGAGAAAGAATATCAAATAGTTATTAAAAAAACGTTTAAACAATGTTCAAAGATCACAGATAAATATTGTAGGTTGATATTTTATCACAGGGTTAAAATACAAAGAAGCACATGGTATATGGAATAAAGGATAGAACTAAACGATGTGACGTCCAGTTACTCTTTCTGAAGCGTACGAATGCCCTCACTCACATGCTAGGGCTCTAAATTTTCCCTTAAAGTTACATTATACCTCAGAAACGAATGAATTTTCCTTTCTTCGGAAAGGGCCAAAATAAGTTTAATAGCATTTAAATGTTTTAACGTATATAAGATAATTGTCACCTGAAGGAATTTGCGCTGGTTTTATTTTTCATAAAAGTAGCAAAATTTAAACAAAGTGGTATTTTTGATATTTTGACATCCATACAAAATACTTAACAACTCTAACTATAGTAATTGCCGAAAAACAATAGAAGCAAAATATGGTTCAGGTAATTGCCTAATTGTCCAATGTGTAACTTTTTGGAAACTATATTATGACACCAAAAATAAAAAGCTTTTGTTAATTTTCTTACTTTATAGCTGTCTATTAACATTAACAAATGATATCTAACTTAATCTGAGGAGGAGTGAGTATTAGCAACCCCTCAAAAAAGAAATACTCCGGACATTTTATATATTTTATTGCTTGTTTAGTTCATTTGATTGCCGTTAAACACTCGCTGGACTATGTTGTATATTACAACTGGCTGATACATGTACAACATATTTATTTACACCATAAATATAAATAAACGTTTGAACTAATTGATGTTCTAATACCAGAAGCCAATTAAATCCATATTAAATGCATTTCGTACCACATATAGTATAGATACCAAATTCAATGTCCAAAATATCTATATCAAATACATATCGTACTACATTTAGCCTCATTTTCATTTCAGGGAAAAATCATAATATTCTTTTTGTATTTATGTTTTGTCAAAATGTCATGAAATGTGAAATAAAGAGGTCATCAAAACTTGTTGGGAACGCCTCGTCAAATATATGATTGACAGCTGTGTTTTCGGTGTTGTGCTCAGTAATGTATATAATAACCTAATATTATCACATATTGTGGCTTGTTTTCAATGTAATTCAATCATTTATATACATATATAATATGATAAAAAACATATTTCATTTTATTTCACACAAATGTAACCAATGTATTTACAATGTGATCTCCCAATTTTAATCGTAATTAATTTTGTCCAATTTTATTTTGAAAGGTCAAATAGTCCATATCAAATCATTACTGTTCTCCGTCTAGCCTAGTTTGCTTTTATTAGGCCAAAAAAATGATATCAAATCCTTACGGCTCTCGAAGTTCTGTATAAACCTAAAAAATGGTGATGTGAAATAAAGATGCATTTATATACTGTTGTGTACAAAAATATTGATTTTTTTGGATAATACACAGCTGTCCAACCTATATTGAACGAGTCTAATATAGGTTTTGCAGCTGTAAAAAGTCAAATTGAATCAATATTGTACTCAACAATATGATAACCTTATAATACATGTATATCATATTTGCATTTTATGTAAAAGAGAAGCCGGAAAATCAGAAATTTTTGCCATTTTTACGTCCTAAAAATCTAATATTTGTTGTTACTAATATGCATGTGCTTGAAGACTTGAGGAACTCTAAATGAACCTGCACATCGTTCATTATGGTTAAGGCGACTCACTGTGATTGGGAAAATATTCAAAAATATATACTGACTGTACAGACAGTATAGATGTCTAACCAGCTGCCGCCACCAGACTGAGCGTTAATATGTTTATTACTTTCTGTTAATGTACATAACAGGCTATTTTTCTTAAAGTTTGTTTGGTTAAATAATGCAATTGCAATAAATTGTTAAAATTCATCTTTATTTACCAATAGCAACAACAATAACAACAGCAACACAGAATATGTTGATGACATATATATATAGATTATCATGTTTAATCTATCACGGGTGTATCACCTGCTTATTTAAGCAAGGGCTTGTATTTTATAAACCTCTAAGTGTCTTGTATTGGTGTTCGAATTGAGTAAGCAACATTCGAGTTAATAGTCAGTTTGATCGTTATATCACAATGAAATACAATATTTAAAAGAAATGTTCGAAGGCCTTCAAACAATGAACACACACACGCGCACGCACGCATGCGCACACAAACATATACACCATAAATATAGCTTCAATAACAAAAAACATACGTCTGCCATGTAAACTTTAAGCAGTTACTACCAAATTATCATATCACAGAAACGGAAAAAGATAATACAGCAATGCTTAAATTAAAGATTTCTTAATTGGAAAGAAAAGCACCAAATGTTTGATTTACATTTTAATTGTCTCTTTTGAACTCTGATTTACATATATCTTCGGAACTTTGGAGGAGGGGGTGTCTTCATGTCTGGCGTTGGAACTGCAAACACATTTGCTGCTCGATTTTCTTTAAATTTTTTCAGCATGTCCGCCAACGTGACTGCCGATGGTTTCTTGTTTGTTACTTGTCCATTTAGCATAGGTGGAGCCGGTACATCTAAGTCACGCCTAGAATGTAAATTTGCATCCAAAGCCGGTGGTGCAAGTTCTACATCTTTTAACATCGGCGGTGGACCATTGTTATTCAATGATGGCGGTGGTCCGTCACGTGTCATTGGCGGTGCATCTCCGTCTATTAGCGGCGGTGGAATGTCTCCGATCATTGGTGGTGCACCGTCATTTGTCATTGGTACTTCAGCATTACGTAACATTGATGGTGGGCCGTCTCCAATCATTGGTGGTGGGCCGTCTCCAATCATTGGTGGTGGGCCGTCTCCAATCATTGGTGGTGGGCCGTCTCCAATCATTGGTGGTGGTCCGTCTCCAATCATTGGTGGTGCATTTTCATGTCTGCTTTCACTTTGAAAACTTCTATCGTCTAGTAGCTCCTTTAAAGGTTTTGGAGTGGTGGGCATGTCATCATCAAAGTCACAGTGTCGCGACTCCTGTTTGTACGTGTCCAGTAACGGTGGAGGCTCCATATTGCGGGCAGCAAGCCAAAACACATACAGATCCTTACACATGCTAGCAATTTTTGGACCTGCTTTGTTCCTCAGTGAGGCCAAGTCTGTGTTTTTGTTTACCTTTTCACAAGGCTGAAATATGAATTAAAACAAATTAGTAAAGCAATCAACGTCCAATTATTAATATATCCGTTATAATGCATCAATTAATCTGTAAAAAACAACCAACATTTTTTAAAGTTTTAAAGGGTTTGCCCGACTTTCCCCCTTTGAAAAAGCACTTCAGTGTAGCTTTATGTTTAAAAGTAAAAAAAAAAGATAATCACTTGATGATATTGTAAGTAACTATTGGTCATGAATCAAATAGATGAATCAAATGCACAACAGAAAACTAATTCAAATATTATTAAATACTATTATATACGTATGTATATACCCTGTAATACCACCAAAACACTGTTATAAAGAATAACAAATGGTATGTAAATACTAACCTGACTACTCATAATGTAACTTTTATCAGATGGGGCCGGTAACCAGAGTGGGTCATAGTCGTTTACAAAACAGGAAACCAGTTTTTTGTCTTTAAGGGCGGTTAAACCCTGAAAATAAAAACACAGATAAACATGTACATGTATCTGACGATTGTGCCACATAAATACAAGTTGAATCAACGGAAAACAATAACAAGAATTATAAACAAGGAATAAAAATACAACATCTAAGTTTCTTTCAACGACAAAACATATATTCAGGAAAAACAATGCATTCCTTGTCTGCCGCTATAAATGGGAAAAGGGGAAAATACTTAGTTGAAGGCAGATAGTCCATAATGCTTAGTGCAGGACAGAGTTGGTTGGCGGACCAAGGTGGAAGCCTTAAGTCTGACCTAACACGAAGCGGATGTATGTATGTAGGTAGGTAGGTAGGTAGGCAGGCAGGCAGGCAGGCACGCACGCACGCACACACACACACACACGCACGCACGTGACAATATAGAGCCACTAAAGACAAGATTTCCTAGATTTAAAATGTTTTGACAATATTCAGTTATTAAGTTAGTTCTGTCTTTTCTGTGGCAAAGACAATATGCATGATTCTGTCCTACATGTTTTTATCTTTGTGTTACTTGTGAGGCGGAAACATGACCGAACATTATGGGATTTCACGTTTATTCATAAGGAAGACCAGATCTAG
The DNA here is from genome assembly GCF_026571515.1 of Ruditapes philippinarum. Taxonomy (NCBI): domain Eukaryota; kingdom Metazoa; phylum Mollusca; class Bivalvia; order Venerida; family Veneridae; genus Ruditapes; species Ruditapes philippinarum. The sequence goes on from NW_026866607.1 coordinate 41,310, forward strand.
TTTATCTAGTAAGCTAGTATCACAGCATTTTACGTACACAAACGTTATAGGGTATAAATCTATATCTTATAAATATTTAAATAAAATTTATCAACAGTAAAATAATATTGGTTCTATTATTATATGGTTGATTCCCAAAAGGTTATAATGTAGAACGTCTCTGTTATTAAATACACATGAATAATGTACGTAAACAGAAAAAAAAAATGTTTTGGAACAAAATATTATTTTGCTATTCTAAGCAGGGTTTTATTCGTTTAGCAATGATTTTGCGCTTGCGCCATACGCTTTTAAGGCAATGAATTACCATATTTATTTCATACAAGCATTTTGGAAGTATACTTTTTTTAAATTTCAAACAATAATTTTTGCATCAGGTATATAGACTTATACACGTTAAGTTATAATTGGATAAAATGATAATTACGCATATGTTCTAACAATAATTAGCCATTAGTATTCTTTATTGTACTGATTTATAATTGACATAGGAACAATTTTGTTTAATTCCATCTAAACTTGGAACGTATTGCGAACAAATTGAATGTTCGTAGAAAATTAATCTCCGGGTGACCTTATGGCACATGCTTCCAGACGAAATTATTTAAATTTTTAGAAAATATCATATTTATATGAATGTATTATTCGCTAACTGCATAAATTAAATTTAATAACGCTTTGTCAGCACGATCCAATATTGCCATAACTCTTTGTCATATTGTATTGAGAAGTTGAACATTGTCCTTGAACATTAAAATGACTCCAAATGATGGGACAGGAAATATTTTTTGAGAGTAATGTTCAATTTGATGTATGTGTAGACCAATAAATTGTATACAAAACCTACACCGTTTTTAGAGAATAATTATTCTAATTGTGAAAAAAGACCCCCCCCCCCCAAAAAAAAAAAAAAAAAAAAAAAAAAAAAAAAAAAAAAAAAAAAAACTGATGTGTTGAAACGCTTTTTATCAAACCGGACTTAGAATAGCAAAAGTACTTTTTTCAATTCATTTCCGAGGACAAGTATATTTCTTAATCATCTTTAGCAATTCTTTCGGTTTGAATGCCCAAGTTGATCTGTGTAAAAAAATAAAGTTTATGTTTTGGGGTTTTGGACATCAGTGCAGTTCATTTAATATTTCCAACCAATATTATACATAGCGGTATTTTTATATTTGAATTATCACTGTCAAAAATATAACTTACAACAACTGGATCATTTAGGCGATATTCATCTTGACTGTCGTATATTTCCGCCAACTCTAAAAGCTCGGGTTCATGCACTGTGCGCGAGGTTACAAGAGACCAACCCTGTGCTTGACGAATAACCTGAAATAAATGTTACAAATGCTTATGTACACGGTAATATTTTTTTTAACATATTTTACATCGCGCAAAGTCAAATTATACACAATTAGTGTAAATATTTGACTATGTGTATAGAACCTTCTTAAAAAAAGAAAATCCTAGTATCAAAGAGAAACAAAAACGATTACAGTTCGGTGGGTTTGTCCCTGAAGTAAAATCTCGGCATCAATGTTTACTGATGAATATATGAAATCAAGCTTTCAGTCGTAAACTTTTATTAATTCAAACAAATCTCTATTTCTCCGTTCTATAATGAATAACCAAAGCAAAATTATGAAATTATAAATATTTTCGAAAAATTACAGATATGAAATGATATAGTAAACAGTTTGTATTATTTATATATACTTACAAGTAATAAACAAGCAAAAACTATTCTCAACATGTTTTGTTTTCTTCTGTCGTATATTTATTTCCAAATAACTTTCTTCTTTCAACAAATTTTCTTTATGGCCTAACTGGGCAAGAGTTGAACATTTATATACACAAATCGGCAAGAGAACGCTCACGTTTTGCGTTCTTTTTTAGTCGACCAAATTTAGAAATAGAGTACATTTGAACATTACTCATATTCTAGATCGAGCATCTATTGAAATTGTCAGCACGAATGTTTTGTTAGTGTTTCCAAATATCTCAATGTTTATTTTAAACTGTTAAATGTTTGATTCGTTTCCTTAATCCATCATTCATATCAGCTTTGTAAACGCAATTTACAGTTTCTAAATCAGTGTATTGAATGGACAAATGACAAGCCTGTGAAACAAATAAAGATAATGTTATCTTGAAGGTATTGAATATATGTACCTCCTAGGTCTCAAAATAATTTGACTTCCAATTACTTTCACTTAAATGTTTATGAGGTAAGAAAGACATCAAAGGATTTAATGCACTATATTTTTCCATTTTAAGGTCAAGTTTAAATCAATTAATTTTAATCACTTAACTGCATACCATTTTTTCTATTATTCGAATGATTTATTTAAATTCAGCCAGAATAAAAAACACCATACTTTGTCAATGTTACTGTATATTAAAAACACATCACTTTGTACTGATAAGAAAGATCGATGGTTGAAATGACCTAGTCTTCATTTATACTGATAAAAGCAAATGGTCAATCTAAACATTAAAAACTCGTATTCGAAAAAAACCATAATCTGAAATACTCTTATTTTCTGTTGTGCATTTTAATTTTTGCACGAGAAGAACAAAATTGTGTTGTTTTTTCCATAAGTGGTAATAAATATTCTTACTAAAAGAGTAACGAGAAGTTGGCACTGACATCGAAGATCAAAATTGAGTTTATAGTGAATATCTAGCTAGCTTTGAATGTCGAGCTACATGTAGCTCAACGTACATCAAAGCTACATTTCGAGCTGGGTAACTCGACACATTGTGATATAATGAAAAATGACTCGCCGTTTCAGTATCAGGTTTATTCAATTTATTGTTCCCCTTGCAGAGTAAATAGGAGAGGCGACACATATTGTGCCCTCATTGTGAAAAGGAGGAGAAATAGATGCAATCATTGTTTTAACAATTTAAAATTTTTACAATTTAATGAGCGTTTGTAAAATTACATTTGTGAAGAAACCAAAGTTTAAGTTATTTAAAGCAATGTGCTACGTTTCAAATGACGTCATGCAGTGGGAGAGAGGGGGGGGGGGGGACGGGGTTAGTTATATACAAACAAAATGGAGGGGAATACTTGATAAGTGGAACATTGATATGATGCTTTCTAAGTGTTTTTTTAATGGAAATAGATTTCTATTTCGATTTAGACAAATTAGATAAACAATAAAATAGGGAAAATCGGTATCTCAAAGGAACGCCACTAACTACAAAAGTGGTTTTCTCTATTTTATCGCCACATCAGCGTTGTTTGTGTCGTGTGGAGGCTGTAAAAAGTCGCCCCGTACATTCAATCAGAGATGTTATATTTCCGATCCTTGAAGATCGTTCAGCACGACATAATTGTTGTGCTTGTGGTAATTTAGTTCTTTCGGCTTTTTTCTTGTTGGGTGGTTCCAGTATTCCTTACTTGAATACTGTTGAATCACCCTTAGGATAAGTGGCCTGCTTTTTTAATTTGTCTTTTGACGTCTTATCTGTGATATGCAGGCTACATAACCTCTGATCCCCTTTCAAAATTCCATTTTATTTAGTTCCACCCATTGTTTTCTCGTTTATGGCACACTCATTTTTTTACTTGGGGACCATATGCCGCTTTTCATGGAATGGCACTTATGTGTCACATTGAAGGTTCCATGATAACCGCCATTTGAACACATCTGCGGATGTTTCAAAATTCAGAATTGTACCAGTTCATGTTAAATGTTGAATTCTGCTTGAGCCGGTGCTAGGGGGCGTGGACGGTAGTTTGCACTTGACAGTACCGTCCATGAACAGGCTCAATCAAACCGAGCCGGCGACATTTTCTATTTTGCCGTGTTGGGCTTTCTTTAGGGATTCTTATTTTCTCTATTTTATGTCTAAACTAAAATCATGAGTGTATTTGGTATTTATGCCTAAACTAAAATCATGAGTATACACAGTATTTATGCTTAAACTAAAATCATGAGTATACACAGTATTTATGCTTAAACTAAAATCATGAGTATACACAGTATTTATGCTTAAACTAAAATCATGAGTATACACAGTATTTATGCTTAAACTAAAATCATGAGTATACACAGTATTTATGCTTAAACTAAAATCATGAGTATACACAGTATTTATGCTTAAACTAAAATCATGAGTATACACAGTTTTTATGCCTAAACTAAAATCATGAGTATACACAGTTTTTATGCTTAAACTTAAATCACGAGTGTGCACATGTATTTATGCTTAAACTAATACCATGAGTATCGCACGTTTTAACAGTTTGTAAAAAGTACATTTTGTAATATATCTCATTTTTTTCTCAACTAGTAAATATTCCATTGATTTAAACATATTTATACACAAAAGTATATATAATGTACATACAAATAAACAACAAACAAAATATTTTTACATATTGGAAAAGGGTGAGAATGAAAGACAAGTCTTTTAGAATTCATCTCCTTTGGCGACTTAAATAAGTTGATAGGATATACTAGACAAGGGAATAATTATAAATTATACACACATATAAATATATATATTTAAACTTATATAGATTTACAATTTTACAAGTAGAAAATAAAATGTCTAAAATAACAGAATATATATAAAAGAAGAAAACGAACTAGTGGGAAAAACGGAGAGGATTATAGCCTCATTAAGAATGAATCTAAATAAATCTTTTCGTTTTTTCTATATAATTTGTTCATGTGTAAATATTATTACGTTGTCATGGGTCATCATAGTGGTATGTATAAGAGATGGGTCATCATAGAGAAGTTTCTGAAGGTTTATGTTGAAGTCTTGCTAGTTAAGGAGGAGGGTTCTGCGGACGGCATCGTATACACAGTACTCGAAAAAGAAATATTAGTTTCAATTTGACCACAATTACATAAAGGGGTAAGAGAAATGTTTTTCAAAAAAAGGTGGTGATTTAAAGCGCTTCATTTCGTTCGAAGCCGTGTTTGAAGGACCTGCACTTTACGACTGCCTGTATTTTGGTGAATGTTTCCCGTCCTTGATTAAGGACAATGTAGGGTTGTTCCGTATGGTGGCTGATTTACGCCATGACGTTTTTTCGCTTCTTCGCCTCAAAATAGGAAAATGCGAAGACACGAAGGGACGACAAAGTTGGAATTTTGTCGTCTCTTCGTGTTTTTGCTTTTTCGCATTTTCGAGGCAACAAAGCGAAAATACGACAGAAGGATGGCGAAAATACGACACATAAAATCTGTCGTATATTCGCATTCCATCTGTCGTATTTTCGCTCTTTCGCGTACAAAAATGCGAAAACACAAAGAGACGAGAAAGTATCACTTTGTCGTCTTTTCGCATTTTAGCCTTTTCACATAGTTACATTTTCGCATTGTTACATTTTCGCTTTTTCGCATTGGTACATTTTCGCATTGAGCATTTCATTTTCGCTTTTTCGCATTGTTACATTTTTGTATGGAATGCCGGTAGGGACATGCCACTTTGCTTATTTGCCAACTACTTAATTGCTTATTTGCTAATTGCTGATTTGCCAATTTGCTTATTTGCTGATTTGCCAATTTGCTTATTTGCTAATTGCTTATTTGCTTATAAAGTATATATAAATTTTTTATGCTATTGTCAGGCGAACACGTACCGACTCGCGAAGTTCTTGTTTTGAATATAACATAACAAGTCTTTTGTAGACTTTATTTCAAGCTCATGAACATATATCATGTTTTTATGTTTATAAAGTTTTGTTAATTATAACTTGTGACAATTATGATCAATCCATCATTACATAGAATATAGGTAGAAAGACAGATGGATACATTTAATCAATTTCCGAAAAAAAATAAATTCAGTTTCAGAAAGTAGTTTTTTTTTAATTATCTTGAGTTTCAGTTTTAGCTCCATTATTCAGAGAATAGGGATGCTGTTCTCTACCCACCAATGCATTGGTTTTCTTTGGTAACTTGTTTTTTTTTTCTGTCATATCTCTGTTACCTTTGCTTAATTCATACATCTTACTGCAACTTTGCATACACTTTGCGTTTTACAAGCATGCATACAAAAGTACATGCACATGAAGAAGCTGTGCCCGTTATATACTGAATGTCAAGGGGGTCACAAATGTATTGTACTGAGAAGCCTTTGTTTTTCTGTCATATCTCTGTTACTTTTTGCTTAAATCTAACTGTAACTTCACATAAGCATTAAATAGGCAGCATGAATACACAAATATTAAAAAAGGCTTTGTCCATTAAACCCTAGGTCATGATCATGGTCATGGTCACCTGATAGCATGTAAAAGTACAACATGAAGAAATGGAAAAGTGTGACCAAATTTCAAAAACATTGAACCAAAGCAAAATGTTGATGCACAAACAGACATAAGTGATCTTAAAATCTTACAGAGCTAAAAACGCAGCCTATTGCTTAAGTGCAAAGACAAACATCCGTGTTAAACATGAACCAAATGTATCATTTGTGATACTATGTGTTCGTACCACTAAATGAGGCCCTCTGCGACAAAATCTGCTGAGAATAACGACATTTTATATGCTGCATAAAAAAAAGAAATAGTTTTGTTTTCAAGTTCTTTTATTTTCAATCTTTACCCCAATAATTTTCACATATATGACTTATCAAGTGTTTATTATGCCATCAATCTCTGACTTAAGCTGCACAAACAGATCTATAGCTGCAACACATTATTAGGCTTGCTCAAGCACAGATGCTGGCGGGTCAGATCCTGCCCCTAACGTGATACGCGTCTGTAAAACACTATATCAAAATTATTTTAATATTTATTAAATACGAATTGGACATTTGTTACAACGATAAAACCATTAAGTTACTTTAATTGAGACTTAATTGGTGGTATATGGTATTTTTTCATACCGGTATATGTAAAATTGCTTGAAAACCAGTTTTAACGATGTCCAATTCGTGTTTAAATATTAAAATATTTTATAATGAGTGTTTACAGGGGCACGTATCACGTTGGGTACGGGATCAGACCCCCAAGCGTCTGTGTTCTCAAGGACATGTCAGCCATCAGTTGTAGACATATATATGCGTAGGCATCACTGCAACTAAATTCATTGATCAACAGTAGTCTTGGAAAAACACTGAATTACAAGAATACTGTTGGTAAAAGTTAACAGATCTGACTCAACTGGTTGTCTGTAGTCAGATTTTCCATATATTTCCGGCACAGTGTAAAGTATTTCTATTGCAAAAAAGCAAATTAGCAATTGGCAAATAAGCAAAAACGTAATCCCGGTTAACCAAAAAGCCAAAATTTGCCAAAATTTTAGCCCAAATTTCAAAAAAAGCAATTTTTCGTTAAATATCAGCCATTGGCAAATAAGCAAATCGGCAATTAGCAAATAAGCAATTCAGCAATTGGCAAATAAGCAAATTGGCATGTCCCTACCGGCATTCCATATTTTTGCATTGTTATATTTTCGCATTTTCCATACCGGTTGTACATGACTGTGCATGGAGACATCAATTCATTATTTAATAGTCCTATATAAGATATGTTGTATTCACATAGATGTACAATTTAAAGTATCACCCACTCCTCTTACACAGGTAAAATAATTAAATAATATTATGGTAAGGCTTTCCGATTGTTTTGAATCAATTAAAGCAACAATTTTTTTAATAAATACAGTAATTTGTTCCTACCATATTTAGATTATCAGTTTATTTTGCTAATAGACAGGACTGATTTTAGGAAAATATGAATGCTAGAGGCATTTTATAGTACAAGTAATATCTTGAGTGTTTTAACCAAATATGGGTATGCTGAAGACGATGAGGGTGGATACCAAGAAAATAAAATTGACCTTGACCTTCAAAATTTCAATTCAAAATGGCCGCTTAAAAATACTAAAATAGGTCATTAAAACTATGATACAATATGATGCAATTAATTATTCTTGTCAAAATCAAATGATTATTCAATATGATCAGATTTTAATGAGATTGGCCACTAAATATAACGATTATAAACCTAATGGCTCAATTAACTGTTATATACAGTACTGTTTTACAAGCGCGTTAAGGTATATGACTTAGATTGAAAAAATCACTTTAAATTTATATTTTGTTTACTTGACTTATATTTAAGAATAAACCTAGTTTTAAATCCGTCTTTATAAATATTACCAAAGAATAAATATTTCGTAATAACAAATCAATATTTCGTAATTACGGAATAATATTTCGTAATAACGAATCATAATTTCGTAATTTAGATTTTATATTTCGTTAAAACGAAATAATATTTCTAATTGGGAATTTTTATCAATAAAATGTCAGATGTTCCGTAATTTCAACATTATTTGTAGCTATGATGTATTTAAGTTGTTCATTTTGTTTTCATATATTTTGCCCTTATTATGGTATTTATGGTTTAAAATTAATATTAAAAAATATTTTGAAATGTCAAAAAATGTGATTTCAATGCCATAAATACAACATAAACCGAGACAAAAAGTGTTTTAAAATATACGCTGGAACCCCCCCCCCCCCCAGCCGAAGTAACGATAACGTTTACATTTTTAGCAGATATGATTTTCACTAACATTAGTTTTTTATTTTATGCCTTTCAGTGGATTACTGATTTATCCGTGAAAATTATATTTGATAATATCACAGTGAAAATTATCAAAATGTAATTTGTAATTTGTAAAAAATGTACCACATTCGTTCCGAATATGGTAC